>NC_090989.1:265316493-265619523 GCF_041146395.1 Eulemur rufifrons
ATTGGGCCCACAAACTCCTGTCAGAGTGGTTAAAGCAAAGGCTCTGAGGCCTTAAGCAGAGTGCAACATTTGGGAAAGATGTTCTAGATTTTGGGTTACACTGGTCACAACTGAGACGCCCATCGTTCAAGTCTATATAACCACTTGAAGTTTGGGACTTGTGCCATGTCTACACCACACTTGGACATTCCCATCATCATAGAGTCAGTATAAGAACTCCTGTGCCTACAGTCCAGTCTTAGGTGCTCTAAGCAACCATTCACCCTGGGGGTCATGCCTTCCCACCAGGGCACCTAGAGAGTGGGTTCCCACCACCACTGGAACTCAGGGACCTCTGTCCCCTTCTCAGCCTTAGAGAGTCTTCTCATTCTCTTGCTGCCTTCCTACCCCACTCCTCAAAAAGGAACATTTTCCTTTCTACCCTCCCTTCAAGACATTTAACATAATTCCTCCAATTGTTTTAGGCTTTCCTAAGTGCCAGGGAGAAAGCTTGTATTCAACTTAGGCTTTAGGCACTGCAAAAACATCTGTGGCAAAGGAGAAACAAAGGCCTTAAAATTGGGAACAAATTCCAGAGGGAAAAACATCTCAAATATCTCTAAATTTTCCATCAGCAAAAGGAAAACTCAAAGTAATATTTTAATAAATGATCATATAGGATATATGAATTGTCATACATTTTGCATCATTTTAAATAACACTAAAAAAATATTTTTGTAGTATTCTTGGGATAAACTTCAGGATATATCACTGAGGGGCCCTGATAGTTAAGCAAATGTAGGATGAGGTCATTAATTTCATGACTGAAGGATAAAGGAGAACCTTTTTGTCACTTGTTGGAGTCTGCTTTTCCCATAGACATCTTGATATATCTTGAAGGTGGGATAGAGTAATTTTCAGGAAGCCCGTGGTTTCCTGGAGGAAGCTCAACTCCTTATGCTTGAGATTCAAAGTTAGAAGATCTTGTTAGAATGGATTGTAATGGTCTAGCCAAGTTTTTCTAACAAAAAAAAAAAAAAAAGAGTAGCAAAGCCTCCTCTGCCCCCCAAAAAACACTCACCAGAAGGAAAGGGAAGTTTGAGATGGTCCTGGAGCTCAATGCAAAGTATGAAAATTAGAAAGAGAGGCTAGTTCTGCAGCAACATGGGGTTGAAGTGGGAAGGACCTCTGGACCAGTGACTCAGAGAGATCACTGGGACAGTACCCAGTGCGCTGCACACGACAGGTCTCCAACAGCAATAGTGTCACGGAACAACTGCAGCAGTAGAGCTGAAGGAATGATTCCCCCTTCTAGTTCCCTGTCTCTTCTAGAATGTTGAAGCAGAGCTGGTCCCTTTTGGTTGGGGTCCTTTGACAATTAAGGATAAAGAAGGAGGGAACTCAAGAGGAAGAATTTGTGGGTATTTGATTTAGTAATTTAAAAAAATGAGAAATGTGAACGTGCTTGTATCCCAGGCTGGAAAAATATCATTAAATACATATACTATCAGAGTCACAGGTTTATATACAGCAAGAGAAAATAAAGAAAATGTAGTCTTTATTGCTTCCTCAAGTATTCCCACCTGCTGTGTAGAAAGAAAACCTACCTTTTAGTTTACTATAGTAAACTTGGTCCAATAACATTTAAACAGTCCCCTTATATGAAATTCTGTGGCCCTCAGATTCTCAGATGGGTTGATCCATCCTCTGTCCTTCTTTAGGACAGGATCTGGGCAAGTGGTAAAAGGACCTGATCTTATTAAAGCAATGAAAGGGGATCCAGGAGTATTAATACTTGCAAAGTCTCTGCATCCTTGCTGGTCCCTACAGCAGAAAGCTTATCTGTGTGTCTCCCAGATTGTGACCACTGAGGCATAGACATATGAGGCATGGTCACATCCTAGTGTGTACAACCAGACACCATGGTCCAAGCTGTTTTCCATTCCAAAGGCTCTACCTCCTACCTAATGTAAACGAGCAAACAAAAAAGTTCAATTGAAATAAAATAGTTTAATTAAAAATAGACCAAATGCTCAGAGATATGTAGGGTACAAGAGTCCCCACAGCAGTATTGTAATTACAATGTGCATATGAAGGGCTAATTGATTTAATATATATTCTTTTCTTCTTTTAGTATGTACTAGTTAATTGAAGTTAACAGATTCCAAAACAACCCAAAATATTTTCTGCTTAAGTTCTAGTAATTACAATTATACACCTTTCATGATTCAATGGTCAAACAAAATGCCACAGATAAGTTTTCCAGTGTTCAAAAAAAAAAAAAAGTCATGTTAGTATGAATGTGTTGAGAGCCATTTACAATGACATTGTGCATATGTAGTCAGTATTTTCTTTTTATTTCTCCAAGCCAAGCAAAAGGGAGAAGCCTCCCACCAAAACTTTAAGGCAAAGGGATGAAAGAATTACTCCCCTCCCTAAACCTTAAACTCAAAAATGGGAACAACTAAACTAGAGCTTTGTGTTCTTGGAAAACCCCTGACTGCAGACCAGCAGGGCAGGGTGGGCAGTTTGCCTAAGCATTTGTGAGCCTGGAATCTCTTGGGCAGAATTGTTGGCTTGAGAACAGTTTATCTCCAGGAAATTTCTTTGCTGGGGGGAGATGGGGTGGGGGTGGGAGTTTGGGAGGGGAGAGAAGGGTCTACTGTACTTGAGATTTTTTCAGTAGGAGGGTTTCAGAAAAACCCTCATTCATATATAAAATATGTCTTTCCTAGACAGATTAAAGAAGGTTTTAAGAACTCAGCAAAGTTTTAAGGAAAAGAATGTCCAGTTAAAGTTAGATTAAACCTATAATTGCTATGGGCTCTTTGCTCCTGGAATAGTTAGCACTAAAAGGCAACCGACAATGGATTTTATGGGTGTGTATCTTTTGAAAGGAAATCTTTAAAATTAATCTTCTTTTTTTTTTGTTTAAAAGGAAAAAGTGAATAGTAAGATGCTATAAGCGATACAAAATGGACAATGTTAAATATAAATTGATTTACTTATATTCCTTAACTTTTGCATTTAATGTCTGGTGATCTTAACTTGGGAGGGGTTGTTGTGGGGTTTTAAGTTTCATGGGAGCTTCTAATTCAACATGGAAGAGGAAATACATGTGTCTGTCTCATCACCTGGGGCCTCAGTAGACTACAGATATGAAAAATTTCTGGAAGATGGAAAGCAGATAGGGTCATGCTGACAGATAACAGAGTATAGGAAACAAGAGAATGAGGCAGGGAAGGGAGAAACCATTCTTGTTAGCTAAACCTTGAGAGGCTTTTAGCTGGGCAGAGGCGGGTATAGAGAGTGGAATGGGAAAGAGAATAGAAATTTCTTTCAGCCAACAGAACAGCTGCTCCTCTCAGCCATTCACTCTGTTCCCAGGTCCCTGACCATGCAGAGCAATGGGTGTAGCCAACTTTTAACCCCAAATGAAATATACAAGCTATTCTCTAAAGTCTCAATTAATTTATCTGGATAGGATCAGGGTTGCCCTTGTGGATACTTGCACCTCAGAGTAAAATAAGAGGGGAGCTTATTGCATCCTTGGTTTAGTTGGCAGGTTCTAATCTAGAGAGCAAAAGTGACAAGCACACAGGCAAATACTCATACGGAAAACCCTATAGAAAAAGCTCACAGCTGCACCATATGGTGATCAACCCATTCCTTCACGAAAGAACAGAGAGCCAAGCATTAGCAGACATCTGACACAAACCACAGCACCAAGGAGAGGGACCAAAATGCTCAAAGTACAAAAAATAATATTGACCCCCAAGGAAAAAGCAATTATTTGCAGAACTGAGAAGATTGAGGGGGAAAAAATTCTAATTAGCATTCTCAGAGAAGTTTGAGAAGATAGTGAGATATTGCATCCAAAACTATTAATACAAGAACAGGTTGCTATAGAAAAGGAGAAAAAAATATAAGGTTTTTAAAATTTAAATATTTTAGCTAAAAGAGGAAAGTCAATAGAAGAATATATGGTTGGTTGATTGTCTTAGTGATCCCACTTCTTCACCCTTCACTTTATCCAAGTCCTTCGCCATTTAACTGTGTGGTGCTTTCCCTCTTTGCCTTGAGGCTCATCCACATGACTTTGTTTAGCCAATGATACTAGCAAACATGACACAGGCATAATCTGGAAAAATGTGTTTCTTCTCTTTTATATTACTCCTTGGATTCTGGACATAATGTGAGAGACACACCGAGTAGAGCCCCAGGGGCAGCCTGCTGACTCTTAAAAACACTATCAAGCCCAACAGAGATCAGAAGAACTGCCGATTCAAGTCTCGGCTAAATGTTCCTCTTCTGGAAGGCCTTCCTTGACCCCGCTACTTAATGAACCCTTCCTTGGCAATGATCCCATTCACTTTATACTGCCTTCATAGTACCCATCATTACTGAAATTATCTTGTTTCTATCGTTGTGTTCATGTTTATTGTTTGTTCTCTCTACTAGAATGAATGCGTCACTGGATCAGGGACCTCATCTATCTTATTCACTAGTGATTCTTTAGCACCTACAGCAATGCCTTGCCTTTAGCAGGTAAGCAGGAAGGACTTGAATAAATGAATTAAATACAAATGAATGGATTGGCAGGAGGAATAACTGGAAAGAAGACTGAAATTAGAAGTGATGATCAAAATATTTTCTAATTGACATGGCCCAAACATGGATGGATTTGAAAGATCGCCATCCATAGGAGGCCTGGAGGCCCCTCTGTTGCCAGATGATAACACCTGAGTGGACCCAAGGAAGATCCAGAAGATTCTGGAAGTATGTCAACATTTTAATAACTGGTTTGGTTCCAGGGCATACCATTTGAACACCAGTCTGCTGGCTAGGACAGCCATGTAATATGCTATGGTAACAAAGACCCATAAAGACTCATTTTTGAGTGCTCCATAGCATCATCTTAGTGACCCCAAATCAAGCATTGCTCTTGTTGGATTCAAGGCTATATAAAAAGAGGATTGATCAGCTTGAATGTCAAGCTCTCAGGCATCCTTTTTTGCTTTGTGGGATTGAAGTCATTTAAGGCAAAGAATGAGATCACTTACACTTCTTAAAGACTGAGGGACACTCTGAGCTTCCCACTTCTCCCACCAACATTTCTCTGAAGTCAGCGAGGCACTACTTCTGCTTGGCAGCAAAGAAGCTGCCTTCTCTTATTTCCCAAAGTCCCCCTTCTTTGCCAAGATAATCTTTCCCAGACCGGGGCATTCAGGAGAAATAGAAGTCTCCAGAAATGGGGAGGGGAGAGGGAAAATCACTCAGAAAAGGCCCTGGCAGTGCTTAGTCAAATGAGTTCAACGTTTGGATAGGAACCAGCAGCTGACACATACATGAGAAGATTAGGAGAGTATGTGTACTGAATAGCTCACCAAAACCAAAAAAAAAAAAAAAAATCAGGCTATGGAGAAGAATGCTAGTTGCAAGAATGAAGCAATTAATTTTCCATACAAAATATCTGTTAACCACAATTTATAAGTTAACTAATAATCAAAATAACCAACATTATAAAATTTCACTTGCTTCGTTGAAAAAAAGGAGAAAGCCTGTTAATCACAGCCAATTTTTAAAGAGGAGGATGGTTTATTTCTCTAAATGCCTTTTTATTGAACAAACAAAGGTAACTACTAACAGTCTTTTGGAAAACTATACTCTCAAGAATGAATAAAGAACATTTTTAATGACTTCAGATTGTTATATATCCAGTTACTTCTAGCATGCTTAAAAGTAGATGATTACTACTGTATTAAGTATGTTGTCTTGTTTCTTAGAAATATTTTCTCCACACATTAATATTTAAAACATCAGCTCACACAATCATTTGATTAAAACCATAAATAGTTTGGACAACATTAATTTAAGTTTTCCATTTTTAGAAAAACAAAATTATCTCAGAAAGGCTTTAAGTGCACAGCTCTTAACTCTACCTGCCCAGGGGATGTTAAATATTGGTAAATAGAAAGCAGCTATAGAAGAAAGTCTTTCTGCTCAATCGGGGCAAATCTTTCAGGAAACATCCAACTTAAAAGATATTCTTTTTCTGGCCTGACACCAGAGAAGCCTCTAACCCTCTCCCACCACAGCTTCAGTAATTTTTTAGATGGCATTGTCCCCTAGAACCATTAACATTATAGAACAGACAAAATTCCAGCCTTTATACATTTCACAGATAGCAAAAAAGAACACCCCAAATCCCAAAATAATGGGAAAAGTTGATGAAATCATAGAGTCACAGCAGAAAGTACCTTAAAGACTAAACTTGGTCTATTATGGACCAGGAATTTCTATGAAGTAATTAACATGGGATATTCTGTGTGACATGTTGTCCAAGGAAGACCAGCCTAGTAGTGATCACTCCAGGATCAAGATGTAACCAACAGCCTGTAATAAGAACAGGTAGCTAAGAATAGAGACATACTGTAGCTATGCATACAGAGAGAAAGGGATAGGGTGGGCTGTGATGACTGAGGTTATGAAACATAAGTGCTATACTTTATTCCTTAGTTTGGGTTGACTCATTGTTTTATAAAATCGCAAGCTGAGTCATTTGTTATTACAAGCCAAGAAAGCTGAAATGAGAGACCCAGCTGGTTTTCACCCTTACTATCCTAGGGCAGAGACTGGCAGCCCCAAACCACAGTGATGCTGAACAAGTCCTATTTCTCTTTCAAGTAGACCCCATACCCAAAACAGTATAAAATCTCTGTTCTAACACTTATCCTAATTACAGGAGATTGCAGGGGAGGGTGTCAGTAATTTATTTTGAGAAGTACTGTATAATAAAAATTAAAAAATAAAAAATGTTTTAAAAGTCACTTATCTCCTTATTTAAATAGTAGTTTTAGATGTTTTAAGTGGTGATAAAATGCCAATTATAGCTTATTGCTAAACCAGTAGGAACAAAGCCCAAAACTAAGGTCAGACACCTGGGAGAAGATAGACAAAATATAAATATTGACCAAAGCTGAGGACAGACTGAAGCCAAAAATTAAGAGCTTAGAACACCAAGTGGCCATACAGGGATCCTAAACACCAGGGTCAAAGAGGAACATATAAAGGACATAGAATTTGGAGGAGTGTATGTTACGTATCCATGGCACGAATAAACATGAACAACAGACAAGCACAGATGGAAGAAACAGATACACTCAGGGGAGAGACATGAAACTCAAGGACTGAGCTCTTGACATCTCTCCTATTCTGGTTCTAATACTGTTTTAAGGCCCAACTGCAACTCTGCTCTTAGATTGCCTGTAATACTTCTGTATTCTTACAGTAAATTCCCCAGCCCCTTTTCTTCATTGCTTCCTGTTACTTGCAGCCAAAGAATTTTCATTAACATAGCATATGCACATTGAAACATATTGCCAAATAGTTCTCCATAAAGTGCATGGGATTCACTTACTCAACAACAGGTGCTTATTTCTCTCCACTCTTACCGACTCTGGATATCTTCACTCTTTTCAGAAATAGCTTTTGCACATGATGGCTTTGCCACAGAAATACCAAAGGAATGAATATCAGGAAGAGATCTGGACTCAGAGAACAGGGATTCCTAGTGATATAAATTTGGGTTATCTTCCATTGGGAGAATGATCAGACCATTTGTGGCTAAACATGGAATAGTAAGATCATGCTAAGCAAGGGAATCTTGGAATGAACGGACAGAATGGTGGTAAGTATATGCTGCGTCACAGTCAAAAAGGAATGGAGTGCAGCAGATACCTTTTGAGAACCAAGGAAACTGCCCAGTCCATGAGGATTTCCTCTTCTTATGATCCCACTGGTGTCCAAAGCTGATGCACCAAAAGGGTAATCTACCACACTGTGTTGATCATAACTTTATACAAGATGAGATGCAAGTATTTATATGAGATGACATGTAAGTATTATAGAGCAGGAAACTATCATTTTACAGATAAGACTGATTTCTCTGATAGCCTGTGAGTAACTGAAAATTATGAAACTTGTGAAAGAGTTCAGGGGGTAGATAGTTAAAAATTTAAACATGTACAAATCAACATAGTTCTAGGTAAAACTGGTTAAAATATATACTACAGATGTTGTAACTCTCAAAATTACAAGCAAAAATTTGGGAATAAGCATAAAAATATATATAAGATGTATATAAATAGCAATGACAACAAAAAAACTAAATTCTATTTTTAAAAATAAACTGTTTAAATGGAGAGATGTATTTTCAGATTGGACTATAAGATGTAAGTTATGTCCTGAATTCAATGAAGACACATTTAAAACTTGACAAAAGTATTCATCTGAAAGAAAAGCCCACGAGGCTTATAAAATGTTGAATTAATTGGGGACACTTGTCTAAACACATATTAAAGATTACCATAAACTACAATAATCAAAAAAGTGTGGCACTGGCAGTAGAATGAACAAGAAAAAAATCAATTATAAAAAACAGACTCAAATATATAAAAGTATTTGGCACATGATACAGGTTACACTTCAAATCAGTGGGAAGAAGATAGATTAGTTAGTGAATTATATTTGGGAAAAATAAAGTTAGAACCATTGTGTATCTGTCACATATAGTTGAAAAACCCAGTATCTTCATTAGCTAGTTTAAGAAGAAGAGAATTTATTACATGGTACTAAGGGCTTACAGAATCATTAAGGGAACTGCAAAAAAGAAAAAAAGACTATAGGCTGTACTCCCAGGAATAATGCCCAAAACCACATGGCAGGTCTGGGCAAGAGGAGTTAGTGTCAAGTTGCTACGTTGCTTCTACAGTGGCCAGATCTGAAACCATACAGCCTTTGCTAGTTTCTGCATCAGTGAAATGGGTGTCTTTTCACTTTCTCTCCACAACTCACTTGCAAAGTCAAGTCTCATGCAAGTACATTCAATCAACAAAACCTAAATCACAGCAGAAACACTAGTTGCACAGATGTGTGGGAACTGCAGGCTTGAGCTTCTCAGCCTGCGCCATGCAAGGAAGGGCATTCATTAGCAGAGGGAATAGAGGTGAGCAGACCAACTCACATAAATCAAAATAACCCTCAGATAACGTACACGTAAAAACTAAAGGGTAGAGTAGAACAAAATGTACATATATTTATTTTAAGTACTTAAACTAATTTAGTATTCTAAGTATTAATATGCTATGTATTATAGTGTATTAATATATTTATTCTTTATAATGACCCAAGAGGTAGATATTATTATTATTTTCATTTTTTCACTGAGGGAAATAACACACATAAAAGGTTAAGTCACTTGCCTGTTACACAACTAGTTAGTGGTTGAGCTGGGCAAGGTAATCCTGTCATAAAACCCAAGCTCTCAATGACATCATTGAATATTGTTATCAACATCAATATTTTCAGCTAATATTTATTAGGCACCAACTTTCAATACAATGCAGTCAGTTTTTAAGTATACAATTCAATGTATTTTAGTATAGTCACAGAGTTATGCATTAATTGCCACAATCAATTTGGGAACATTTTCATTATCTCAAAAAGAAATTCCACTCCCCTTAGCTGTCACTGCCCACCCCCATTATCCTAGGCATCATACCAATATGTCATTTGCATAATATGGAGTATCTTTGCAACAATCCTATTCGGTAGGAGCTAATATCCCCAGTGTACTGATGAGGAAAGTGAGGTAGAGAGAAGTCAATAAACTTGCCCAAGTTACACAACTAGTAAATAGTGGGTAACGTGTTCTTCAGAACACATTCTCTTAACTACTCTGCTATGCCACCACCTTATTATATTATATTATATTATATTACAAAAATGAAAACTCAAACTAGTAGCAATTATTCCAGGAATGTAAAGATGGTTTAATTTGAATAAACCTAGTACTATGATATAGTATACCAATAACTATAATGAAAAAAATCATATGCCAAAGAACATTTGAGAAAATTTAATGTATATCTCTAGGAGAAATAAAAGATGGATAAAAAAAAAACTCTTAGTAAACAAGAATAGAAGAATCCTTACACATCTGTCTCAAATAGCTGTAATACTTAATAGTGATACGAGAAAGACATACATAAGTAATAAAGAATAAAACACATCTGTTTTCATTAACCTAACTTAAATCCTTTTACATGTTTTAACCAATGCAATGAGTAACAGGGAAAAAAATGAGATTTCTCTTGAAAAAGAAAATGAAAAATAATGATTTCTATATAATAGATTGCATAAATAGAAAAATACAAGAAAATCATTTTCAGTAGTACAATGTTTCAGTAATACAAAAAAGGGAAAGTCTATGGGAAAAAACCCAACAAGCTAAATGTGTGTGGGGGTGGCAAAGGGAGTGGGACATTAGAACTCAAATCTGTCTTTCAGGCTGAACAGTCCCTATAAACTGGAAACCATTAAGTCCTGCTTCACCTCCCAACAATGCATACCAGTTAAGATTCTTTACATTCTTTCCCTTGCCTATTTTGCCTGGAAAAGTGCTTAAAACCACAATGTTGGACAGATAGTTTATTTTTGTGTGTCAGTATTTTAACTGGAAGGAAGAGGAGAGGAGTTTTCATAGATCTTTAGATTATGGTGATTTGACATTTTATTAGTTACAAGATTTATCACCCATGTGGAAACAGAAAGAACTCTTGGAAAGGACGAGTGCAAAAGCTAAGGGCCAATATTGTGTATTCCCTTCTTCCCTGACCTCCGGTAGTGTGGAGTAAAAAGAATAAACCCGGAGTCCTTTGAAGTCTATGTGGTTTTACGGAAATTACAGAGTGACAATGTCATGCAGCATCTTGCAGACTGCTGGAGTCACCAGGGATCCAGGCTGAAGGGATCCCTCAGCTTTGCATATCCAGGAGCCCAGAGGTATTTGGTCAACTAGGGGCTTTCCTAGGATATCCAAGAGCTTTAACTTAATGAACTTACAAGGTAATTTTGGATAAACCATCTATTTAGGCATCTTTACTCTCTTCCCTCCCACAAAAGCTTTGGCGGCTGTCAATCAATTAATTTATCTTTAGAAATATATCAGTAGCTGGGTGCACCAGATAAAAACAGACTTAAAGTCAGAACCTATGGTCTGAGTCCCAAATCAGCCATTTAAATTTATTTATTATGTGTGAGCTTGGCTGAGCCACTTCACCTACCATTCCACTATAATTAGCCTCATCGATGTCACCAAGAACCTGCTGGTTCCCAGGTCCAACAGACTCTTCATAAACATCTCTCTTAACCTCTCCATGGCTTTGGAACCTGCTGATCACCTTTCCTCCTGGAGCTTTCATGGCACCACCTTGCTGGTTTTCCTCCCACCTGTCAGCTGATTCTTCTCCTTATTCTTTATCTCACCCCTTGCATCTAGGATCTGTCTTCAGTACTCAGTTATTTGGGTTTAAATCACTTTCTCTGGGTAGCCTCATCCAAATCCACAGATTCAAGTCCCAGATCTTTATCCTGAAACCCAGAACTATAGACTGGACATCCTCACCTGAACAAAGCATGGAGGCCTAAACTCAACAGGCCCCACCTGCACTAACCATCTGCCCCTGTACCTCCCCACACTGCCCAAATCAGAAAATTAACTCCTCAGGTGAAGTTGATGCTACTGGGATGCCACTTTGCATATCAAGTGTGAGAAGCAAGGATTCTTTTCATACCCCAACAACTAGATCATCAAGTCTTGTGGGTTCTACCTTGTTTATATCCCTTCACTCCTCCTCATCCCTCCCTTCACTGCCTTAATTCAAGACTGTGTGACATCTCCTTCAATAGCCTCTCAACTCTCTCTACTGAGCTTCTGACACTTTTCTGGACCATGCCAATTTTTCTTACATACTCCTCCCATGATGACCTTTATCAAAGGCAAATCTGAGACTTTTAAGTGGCTTTTGCATGACTCTAAAGTCATTTAAGCCCCTTTGTTTTGTACACAAGGCCCTTCATGGTCTGGCTTCATTTTACCTCTAGACTCTCATCTTCAGTCTCCCTCCCATATCCCTTGCACCTTGATTATTACCTCTATTTTTCCCAAACACGTCATGTATCCTTGTATCCATGTATCCTTGCCTTCCTACTCTCTGTTTCTCCTACTGGAATGCCATTCCAAACCCCAAGGCTTTCTCTCCTCTCATCCTCCTAGGAGCAGTCCATTTGCCCTTTCACAAGAAGTCTTCTCTTTTTCCCAGTGTGACAGATTCATTAGTGACCCCAATTGTTTACCACTCTCTGAATTTACATTTTTGCCATGTCCTCATCATAACCAAAGTATAATTACCCACATCTTAACTTTAAGATTGGCTTTGTGCCTTGCTTTGGCCAATAGCACAGAAGCAGAGATGATAATGTGCTTGCTCCAAGCCCCTTTAAATAAACTTCTGACATCACTATAAGAAGAACACGTCTGAGTCTGTCCCAAAAGAAGCGTAAGAAACACATGGAGAACTTCTCCAAGGAGCTGACCTGAGTCTACCTTTGATCAGCTGACCCTCAGAGGACCAACAGACACATGAAATAAATGCTTACTGTTAATGCAACCCAGTTTTTGTGATTGCCTGTTATAGAGCATACTGTAGCAATAGATTAATGGAAACATCCGTGCGGTTTATTTGTCCCTTGCATGCCTCTGTCCAGCTTCTCTCCAAGACAAATTAGAAAGCAGAACTGGCACCTTGACCTGTTGCCATTACTATTGAGCACATCATAAACTTCAGTCAGAGGGGGGAAACATCTTCTTTTCTTTCTAATAAAGTTTCTTAAAACAGTAAATACAACCTGCCTAGCACTGTTCTCCCAAATAAATGAAGTCTGAGTCCCTTCCTGTAAGTTGTTAATTCTCTAACCAAAACAATTTTACCCTTGACTTTTACAAGACTAATACCTGCATCTATATGGGAACCTTCAGTTACAGATAAGACAATTATACAAAGAAACATCTGATTTTCAGCCATGAACAAACCAACTTTAACTCTGGTTATTCAGAGAGCCCAGCTCTCTTGAAATCTGGAGTAACTTGAAAAGCTTTGCAAGTAGAAATACTTTTATTTTTCCAGTGCATTTATCTGAGTTTTTCTTTGCCATAAACAAATGTTTGGGGCATTAGTTTCCATCAAGGGCTCAGTATTCTAGAAGCCTATGTCTTGCAAGGGTGATGGTAGGTCAGGGATTTTTGCCAGTGAAAGAAGAAATCTGAAAGGCACTGTTTTGTGGAAATGCTAAATTTAAAAGACTGGCTCATAGTCCAAATTTATAGCCAATCCCAGAGAAATAAGCAGGCAGAGAATCCTGGTACAAGTCTAGAGAAAGGCACCTTGAATACTGAATTCTTACACTCATGAAAAGCTATTGTTGTCATTATTTAGAGAGCCATGCAGCCTATGGCACAGGTGACAGAGAGCTGTGCTGGCATGGACGACTTCTATCAAAAAACTTTTCACATGGTGACACAGAAAGTTTGTATTTAAATCTTTTGTGCTGTATATACAAGACAAGCTTTTTGGTACTTGTGTGGAGACATTACAAATGATGATTATAAACAAGATTTAGCTACATGGGACATGCTTATGATATAATGTTAAGCGAAAAAACAGAAAGTACAATTATTTGTGTATATTATTGTACAACATATCCCTAGAAAGCAGATTGGTAGAAAATACATGCCCAAAGTGGTTATTAGGTAAGTGAAATTAAGAGATTCTTTTAAATGTTTCTATTTTTCAAAATACTTCATATAAAAACACAACTTTATGATAAAATAATAAATGTTTCATAAAATAGTACATACAAATAAAAGCTGCAAATTTAAAAAGAAATGTTTCCTTGTGACTGCTGAATGAGAACAAAGCATTTTATCTCAGTCTGGACATAGAAATTAAAAAAGAAAGAAAGAAAGAAAAAGAAAAAAAGAATGGGAACAAAGCAGTGGGAAAACCTCACTGGAGTATTCCCACAGGAATACCCTACTAAGGGTTCACTATGTATTCCAGTCTGTTATAGCCACATCTCCAAACTGGATTGGAGACAAATGAATCACTCTTTGGCTCTAGATTTCTAGACTCCACACAGACTACCAGTCCTTCTGATACATGACAATTGAAAAGATTACTGTTTACTTCAATTATATGTCAGTTATATACTCCTGACTGGTTTTCTTGATTCAACATGAGGCATACTTTGGTCTTTTGCTGAAGACTTTGAAATATTTCATCAGCAAATGCATTTCACTTTTTGATTGAATGCTTATATGCATAGAGAGAGGCTCATTTTTATTTCATTTTCAGAGGATGAATTTTCAGACCCCACCTCCAAATCCAAGGTTTCCAACCTATTTGGTAGCCCCACGCACTATCTACAGCCTGTTCTGGCTTTTAACAAACACGTGTGAAAGCAGCTGATCCCAATCGTGTTCATAATAACCCTTCCCACCCTTGATGTTACAACTGTCCATCAGCTTTAGTTATTCAAATTAACTCACCTTCCCCAATTGACTTTACCTCTGACGTTCTATTTTCCAGGAGAGAAGTAAAATTTTTTTTCTGGAAACCTGAGAATATCTCCCCATTGGTATTAAATTGAAGATACCTAAAAAGAATACTCTATAGTGGTGCAAATATTCCGAGCATTGCCTGTACCGTAAAGCAGAGTGTAGGGGGAGTGGGGCAGGGAGAGGAAGTAAGCAAAGATATCTTTCTCAATCAAGATCAATTCCTCAAATAGGAAATCACAAATACGCATGATTTATACAATCAATACAATCTGTGTTAATAGAAAAAAAGGTTTAGAATTAAAATTAATCTGTTTATGGGATGACCAGCTTGTAACAACAAAGAAATTAGTACAAGATTCCTGTAGGAGTAACAAAATGGCAAGAGTGCTGTTTTGAAAACATTCTTTTTAGGGACTAATGAAAGGGAATATAGAGCTTTACAAAACAGTAGGACAGGAACATGCTCTTGTTCTACAGAGCTGACAGAACCATTTGAAGAGGAACACTGGGAGTAGCATGGGAAGAGAACATCAGGAACTGGATTTGTCAGGAAGAGTTTGGAGATGGGCTAAGTTGATAAAATGGGGAGTTAAGGGTTAGGTCCATTCTGCCACAGAAGCAGGGTGATCAGAATCAGATGTTCATGTGCAGGAGCTTGGAGAGTCACTTCAGGTAAAAGCCAGAATTCTGAACCCAGGTTAGAAGTAAGCAGCAAGGGGGATATGGCAGCCAGACTGACTCATGACTTATAATCATGGATGTAAATGGACCTGGTTGCTGTCACATTCAAAGAAACACAGTCAAAAACAGCTGGTAAAATTCACTTGTAAACACTGAACTCTCAAAAACACACCAACAAAGAGTGTACATGGTACTGAATTAAAAACCCTTCCTTGTCTTCCCTCTGAGTTACTGTAAAGATTAACTTCATATCTCTCTCCCCCACCACAATATTCCTCTCCTGACCCAGGTCTTTCTGGGGAAGATATCTTTGCCCTTTTTCTGTTTCTGGGACCTGGTGGGGCAGAGAGAAATGTATGTTCCTCAGAGGGTGGTGGACAGGGAACAGCCAAGGTGAGAATACAGCTTTCTCTTGGGGAAAGTGGGTTGCTAAAATGATTTACATAGATTAACAATTTTTATTATGTCTTCCTGCCCCTCTGGTCTAAATTACCATCTCCCCCTCCAACACACACACACACACACACACACACACACACACATACACACACGAAAATTCTTCTTTTAAGTAGGGATCCCAGAAATTCTTTTTATTTACAGTCTAACTTTCACACTTTCTTTCTTCTTCTGGAGATATCTATAAGTGTCCTTGTGACCTGCTTATGGACCTCTTCCAGGTGGACAACCACAGTCCCACTTGAGGCTGAGGGACAGGCAAATTCCTGGGAAGCAAACACAGTTGATTCCATATTTAATTGGCAGTCACTTCCCAAGCTCTGTTCCAGATATTTGGCACTTAAGTGGACTACCACTAGATGTCCCTCTTCCCTTCAACCTAAACAGAAGAATGCGTCTCTACCTCACTTGGAGCCTGGGACCAGTAGGGGAATGAACATCTGGATGGGCAGAGCCTCTTGGGGAGTAATGAGAAGGGGTTCTCAGTCAGAGCGTGGCTGTCTTGGAGAGTCCCCCAACACCTCTCTTTCAGGGGCTCTGTCTTGAAGGAGTGAAGGGGTGTCCGTACACTATCCCAGCATTAAGTTCTGACCTTCATTAGGAAAAGAACTCCTGCATCCAGAAAGCTTTTAATGTTGACTTCTTTTCCTCAACTCTACTCTTCTTCACCAAAGAAAGACTTAGAGGGTCTTCAGAGTAGCAATGAAGTTCAGGATGGTTTAATAATTCCTGACTGTAAGTTGACACTACGTGAATTTTATTTGGCTGCTTCTGAGCCTTCAAGTTTCAAATTCACTGGCCCCTTGGAAGGTAGCCCTGGTATTCCCCAAAATATTATAAATTAGCATATGAGTCCTAATCACTTTCCACGTTGGTCAAAGGCAACGAGGTGTTTCTGCTCAGAAAATGTCAGCTGTTGAAAGACTCTGAGTCCATGACCATTTCAACTGGGAAGCCCAGCAGACACTCACATAAATAGCAGCATTTCTCTGTCTCTGAACATGACTTTCCTTATACATTTCTGTGACATATGCTAACCACACCCTATTACATTACATACTGTCATATCTCAAGCTTTTGGAGGCAACTGGCCAGCACCAAACGTCTCCAAAGTGTGCTAAACTGCAAGTCGCATGGGAGCCATGCAGTCCGTGTGTGTGTGTGTGTGTGTGTGTGTGTGTGTGTGTTGCGGGGGGTGGAGGTGGGCAGTGGATCTAACTCTCCTGGATAAAGGCAGACCTAAATCTTGAACTAATCAAGGCAGGTCAGATTCTGAATTCCTCTCACAGTGGCTCACTGTAAAACCTTTCATGGATGAATCCTTGGTGGCCCAAAAGGAATATATTCCAAGAATATCTAAGAATATTTCAAGAATATCAAACTACTATCACAATTACCAAATTTAAAACATAATGAAGGCAGTAAACAATAGAAGAGATATTTTAGAAAACTCAAAGTCAAATTAGAAACTCAAGCCCCACATAAAAATGTAGCCTACAGCTTCCTCAGGCATGATTTTCAGTTTTCCCCAAATTTAACTGAACATGGTTTTCATGGAAATGAGGAATTGCATAGAGAGTTGACATGTGTCTTTTGGAATTTAGAGGATCCAGAAAGCAGAGACTTACTGCTGCCTGGAGCCCCTGTGATAGTAAAACAAAGATATAAGGCATATGTGAGAGTAGCCTGTCCATGAAGAATTTGGGCTGAGATTTTTCCAATGTGTTAACTGAGAACTTCAGACCTTATCAGAGTAGCAGTGAAGTTCAGTGAAGCTTGGCTTGGGTCATCTTGCAAGGTCTCTACCCAATAAGTTGGCCAGGGCAGGAGGACCTCAGTAATAAGAGGTTCTGCAGACTTAACCTGAGAACTATAAACTGATGAGAAGACATCAGCAATAGTAGGCACAGAGTGCATTACTTACACTAGAGAGTAGTGTTGGATCAAAAGTCCCCAGAGAATCTCCAAAAAATCCACAAAAGTGACCCAAGAAAGAAAATCAGTGTTTGGGAATCTGACATACAGGAAGCTCCAATGCCAGGTTATGAAAGCAAAAGCCACATAAGCTGTTACCCTTTTCTATTAACATCTCTTCCACGTCCACAATGCCCCAACATCATGAAATAGCAGTTAGAGAACACAAAGAGTACAAACGGTAAATACTCTTTAAAACTGTCAAGGCCATAAAAACAAGGAAAGTCTGAGAAGCTGCCACAGCAAAGAGAAGTCTAAGGGGATATGACAACTAAACAGTGTCTTTGGTAAGATTCAGGAACAGAAAAAGGACATTAGGGAAAAACTAAGGAAATCTCAATAAACAATGGGCTTTAGTTAATAAAAATGCATCAATATTGGTTCACTAATTATAACAAATGTACCACAGAAATGTAGAATATTAATACCAGTAGAAACTGGGTTCAGGGTATAGAAAGACCGTGTTATCATCACAAGTTTTCTGTAAATCTAAAACTGGTTTTAAAAAATAATTTTTCAGAAGTAGATGAAGGATACCAGTTAAGAGGCAGTTAAATTAATTCAGATGACTAGTGATAGGTTTTGGGACCAGAGAGGTAGCAACTGAAATGAAAAGAAAGGAGTTGAATTCAAGTTATGCTCTAGAAGTAGAGCAGGCAGCACTTGCTAGTGGATTGTGTTGTGAAGGAAGAAAGGAAAGGGAGGTACTGAGGGTGACTCTTAAGTGTGGGGCTCACATGGCCAGCAGGGTGTGTTTGTTGACATGGGCACTGGGAAAGGAAGAGGTTATGGTTATTGGGGGCAAGGAGGAGAATGGAGTTTAAGAGATCTCTTTTAGATGTATTAGATTTGAAATGCCTATTAAACAATTAGGTGAAGTTGTCAGGTAGTTTGGGACTCAGGGGAGAGCACAGGACTAGGCACATATATTTAAAAGCCATATTGGTATATTTAAAGCCCTTTATAATTGCCAGAAACCACTTAGAAATGTTATTTAGAAGAAGGCCCAGGACCAAGCCCTGGGGCACTACAGTATTTATAGATTGTGAAGAGGAAAAAGAACCAGAAAGGCAGACAGAGAAGAGCAGGCATAGAAGTAGGAACATGAAAGCATTTGTTGGACGCGTAATGAAGATATTTGTCAAACCCAACAGATGCTGTTGAGTAAGTGAAAGAAGAGAAGTGACCACCAAATTTCAAAAGATGAAAGAGCTTTTAAGAGAGAGATAGGACTGGAAGCCCAATTAGGGTGAATTGAGGAGAAAATGGGTGATAAGGAAATGGAAATAGTGACTACAAAATTTGAGTTTTATAGCAAAGCAGAGAGATAGAATAAGAGCTGTAAGAGGTAAGATCAAATATCTCTCATCTTACTTTTTTTTCCTATAGGCCAGAAACTTCAATGAAACTTAAAGAAAATGGAAAGTATAATACCAAAAAATAAATAAAAATTCAAATCACTAAAATTTTTAAAACACTCCTAAATACCAAAGAAATGAAGTTTTGCAATCTAGAGACCCACACAATTACCCACTTCTCTCAACCTTGGCCTCAATCTAAGCTTTAGCACTAAGCTTCAAAGGGAATCTCCACCCACTTACCGTACTCAGAGAAAAGCCTCTTCTTGAACTCCTGCAGTCAGTAGCTGGTCAGGTTGAACCACACTCAGGACACCAAACAGTGACATATGTAATTGCTGAAAGGGCTCAGATCAGTTCAACACAGATCAAGATTACCCTTAATTGATAAAAATAAAATATTCATCAAAAGCA
This sequence comes from Eulemur rufifrons, assembly GCF_041146395.1. Taxonomy (NCBI): domain Eukaryota; kingdom Metazoa; phylum Chordata; class Mammalia; order Primates; family Lemuridae; genus Eulemur; species Eulemur rufifrons. The sequence goes on from NC_090989.1 coordinate 265,335,817, forward strand.
CCAAACATGTAACCAAAATGTTTGTACCCCCACAATATTCTGAAATAAATTTTAAAAAGCACCTTGCAATAGAGAGAATCACTAGCATAGAGTCAAAGCTCCAATAGCAGAAACAATAAAATAATTTTTAAAAGATTAGAATGTGTATTTTCAGTATAATTTAATAGTCTACAGGGAAACATAAAACTAATGCAGGTTGCTGTGAAAAAATGAGCAGAGAATAGAATCAGTTCTTAGGGGAAAAAATAATTTATAGAACTAAAAAGTAAATAAATAAAAGAGGCCAGAAATAGCAGAATGAACACAGGACTGCCGAAAAACATCCCAGGAATTCACTCACCTATTCGAAATATTATTTACATACCTCCTTCGTTCTCTGTTCTGGCTCATATTCAGGCATTGGATGTACAAGAAAGAAAGATATTTGTTGTCCCATGGAGCTTTCATTCTAGTGGGAATTATCACAGAATTTAGAGCAAAAAGAGACATTGATGTAAATGATAAACGGAATGTTCAGTAATATGATCGATAGATAAAGGTGATCCAATATCTGCATAATCAGGTTTTCCAGAAGGAGACTAGAGATTACACAAAAGAAATAATAGAAAAAAATCTCTCTGAGCTGATTGAAGTTTACATCAAAAAGGCTCACTGATTCCTCAGGAGAAATGGTAAAGGGCGTTCAATTGCATTAATATCAAATTTAAAAACTTTTTAAGTTAAAAGGCATTGTTACACGTAGCAAGTAACACTAGATTTAATTCATGAGGAAGATAATTTTAAACATGAATACTCCTAATAAAATAGCCTCAAAATATGTGAAGCAGAAATTCATAGACTTCCCAAGGGAAAAATGATAAATGTACTTCAAAGTAGGAGATCTCAACATGTCTTTCTCAATTGTAGGTAGAAAAAGCAGAAAACAGCAAAATAGAAAAGATTTTAAAACATAAACAATGTGATTGATCTAATGAAAACATAGGATTTTGCATCCAACTATTGGAGAATATTAGTTCTTAAGCATACTAGACACATTTAGAAGATAGATACGCAGATAGAAACCCTTGATTTCTGAATTCCAAAATAAAGATTAAATCCTTCACAATGTTAATGTACCAGACTGACATCATTTATCACTCATGAAACACTTAATGCTAGAAATGATTGAGCAATGGTCTAAAATTTCATGAAAGAAATATTATTACCCCAGAACTATAGACTCAGCCAAAAATATTCACATAAGAAGAAAACTAAAACATGTTTTCACACATACAAGCAATCACAAAGTATGTTTTCTGGTGGAAAAAAATAACTTATGTAAAACAAAAGAAAATTATTCGGCATAAAAAGGTAAGGAAAGAGAAGATATGATATTTCAAAAACCTAACAAGCAACATAACCAGCAAAGTACAGTTTTCTAAGGACTTGTTAGCAGATGTTAGCAGATGTTTCTGCGAAGAGAAACTTCATTATGAAAAAAATTATCTGAAAATAAATATGCAGTTTTTAAATATATGAGGAATTTTAGAGAAATGAGTAGGAAATAAAACTATGGTAAGTTTCTGAACCTGAAAAAGGGAAAAACACGCACATATATTCTCATTATTGATAGAGGTTAAAAAGTTTTTGAAAAACATTTTTTAAATATACAACTTCAAAGAAACTAGAAAAATAATTTCCAGATGGCATATTAAAACAAAGAAAAATAGGGATGTACAAAAGCATGAGAAGGAGAAATGAAAGAGAATCAACTAAATAACCCTATTGTGTAAGACCTCATGGAATTAATAGTAAAGCAAAATCAAGATTTCTGCTGTTTATAAGATACATGTCTAAAATAAAAAACATAGAGTTGGAACATTAATAAAGAAGATAATAGCAGTCTTGTAAATACTAATTTTCAAAGAAGTCTAAATCAAACAAACAAAAAGTGCTATTGAATAAGAATATGTTCAACAATGTCAATCTAAGTCATAAGCATTTAATTTGGCCAAAATTATAATCATAAAGGGAGATTATAGCAAAATTATCTTAATTCCATAACTAAGATAGAGAATAAGTTATGATATAGTAAACTAAATATACCAATCCTAAATTTTATAAAAAAGAAAATATAGATCTGTGTACCCAGAAAAGAACTTACAAATTTTTCAAGTTTTGAGGGATTTGACACATTAATTCTAAATTGTAAATAAAACAAATGTGTAAGAATATCTACAAAAATAATTGGCACAGAGGAATAGTATGGGTAAGTTTCTGTGTCTTATGTTAAAACATTTAACATTATAATAATTAAAAATAAATATTAAATTATTATAATGAATATTAAATTATGATACACAAATTGTTAAACTAAGAGTTGAGATCACCAAGCTACTTTTTCTCTTTCTTGTTCTGAGATTGAGTACTTAGTCACTAAAAGTAATTGAAACACAAAATAAGCAAAAGATAGTCAAATAAATTTATAAAATTGGGAATAAAAAGCATTTCTAGTCTTGTCACAAAATTCAGAAATCATAAATGAAAATAATATAGAATTGTTAAGGAAAAAATGAAAAATTTTTATGTAGCCAAAGACATAACACTCAAAGCTAGAAAAAAATTCATAATATATACAAAAGACAAAGAGTTAATATTTTAAATAAATAGCTTCCAAATTAATGAAAACAACAATTCATAAAAAATAAAAAGAATATGCAAAGAAAAAGGATAAACTTATGGAGAAAAAAACCTCAATCTCACCAATAAACACAGAAGTGAAAATTGAAAGTCAGAAATAAACACATACCACTTTGGCTAAGGATTAAAAGATTGCTCATGGCCAGTATTGATGAAGGCATGGGGAAATTGGCTCTCTAATAACGAAAGTCTTCAAGGCCACTCAGTAAGTAGTAACAAAAATTGAATGCATGTACTTGTATCAGCAATTTCACTTCTAGAAATTTATCTTAGGGAAGTAATTTGACAAAGATATAGGAATTTATCCCAGCACTTTTTATAAGAAAAAAAATTATAAAAACTTAAATGTTACATAACCTGAACTTTTGTACCCGCATAATAAGCTGAAATAAAAAAAAACTTAAATGTTCACTGATGAAGTATTATTTTAATTATAGTTCATGCACACAGTGGAATATCATACAGCAATTTAAAAGTTGTAATACATGTATGCATGAAAAGTTGTCCAAGATATGTAAAAAAGAAAACAGAAACAAAACAAAAACAGGTTACAATGCAATATGTATGCCAAGAACCAATTTTTGCCTGATGCGTTGAAATTTATAGTTACATCTTACAGGTACTAAAATGTAACTTTATTTCTTTATAACTGAATTCAACCTTCTTATGAAACCCTATTTCCATTTGGTGGTAGAAAAAAATCAATCTGACTCATGCAGGTTAACTTTGAAAATTATTTCAAAACTTGGTTTATTGAAGATTAACTGTTTCCTCTGGGAAACTTTGCTCATCACTCCATTTTCTCCTTTATTTTATCTTGGAGACTTCTCACTAGGGATGTCTGGGTACCAGGGAAATTCATTGATATCATGGTGTTGAAACAAGGAGGCTCTGGTGAGAAAAAAGGATGCTCCCAAGGATTACGGGCTTGTTCCATCTGGTTTCTGAGGATTGGACACCAACTTCTGCCTAGCTGCAGCAGGTCCTACCTTGCTGTTGGGTGTGGGAAGGATATACCGCTGCTGTCCGTCGTTCCTGACACATGTCCTTAGGCCATGAGTTTCTACAAATTCCACCTTTCCCCATCCCTGACACTCCGCCTCTTTCCACCCACCGGCTTTCTCAGCATTTGTGCAATACAACATGTTTTTGCGAGGAGATGACAGTGTTAGTAGGGGTATTTTTAAGAGAGAACCATGAATCTCATACAAAAATAAAATGAATGTATGTCACTTTATTTAGCTCATTAATTAATGAGGGAACCAGTAAAATGTTCCAATCCAGTTCAAAGGAGAATTCCAAGTACAGGACCTGGTATTCTTTCCATCAGTATTAAGCCTAACAGGGCAACTGCCACCAGGAGGCTCCAAACCACAGTTGGGAGGAGATGGTGTTAGCCCACACAGCCAACTCCAGGAAATTTCAGCAGGCTCACTGCCCTGAAGGTTTGCCTTAGTCCTTTCATTGACCTTTAAAGAATGTGACCCTGCATTTAATGTAATTGAATTTGCTGGACTTCACTTAATTGTATTACTGGTGGATTTTACTATGTTTGATTGAATATGTGTTGTTTCTCTTAAATCTAAACTTAGTATAGGTAGTGCAAACATCTGACTGCCTCATTCTTTCCTATAGTGTTTACTGAGAATTTACCTATTGAAGCATCATTTATTATAAATTACTTTTATATGTTTTCCATTATATTGTAATTGGTTATATTGATTTTTTAAGTTATAAATTTGGTACATTGCATTATCTATGAACCTCATTTCAGGAGCAATAACTTTTAAACAAAAAAAATTGTTCATAAAGATAGGCAAAAGCCACTGCATTACACCATCCTGCTTCTTAGAACCCATGCTCTGGTCACTAAAGAGAGAAAATACCTCCAGTAGAGCCAAAGCCTCATTAATATAGATAATGCTTGAAGTCTATGATATCACTTCTGCTCCAATATCCTTGTATAAATTAATGCAGGAAACAATTGGGGTGCTTCATAATGATTATTATTTTCCAAAAACTAAAATCTATTCACTTAATTTATTCACATAATTCTATGAGGATAAACCAAACCAAATAAATTCAGACATAATAAAACCATCAGTCTCGGGCAATACAACTGTCAACCTGAAAAACTTATGTGTAGTGGGCATTTGCTGTTTTACTGCCCACTATCCTTTTCCTCTTCTTGAAAATACCCCAATTAATCTTTAAAGAATTACCTTTTTCCTTCTGGACACAGACTGTAATCAGCAGCCCTACCCGGCCCTGTCCTCCTCCGGCCCAGGAGCTACGTGGCCAGAACAACTGGAGAGAGCTGGGCCTATTCAACTTGCGGCATGTGTCTGAGGGCTCACCTGATAATGTTTCTTATCACCACTTCTGACACTTCTCCCAACCACATATCCAACCCTCTGGTCACCAACTGGGTGTCACCATTCAGTTCGGTTCTGACATTAACTACCTAGGGTTAGGACAGATTCCACAGATTAAGGGCTCCGTCCCACAAGACTGCCCCAGTTCAGATGCCAATCACAAGTCCAGGCCACCTGACCAACAGGCCACAAAATCAGGGGGTTCCCACAACCCCCTCCTAAGGCTTGATAATTTGCTATAATGGCTCACAGAACTCAGGAAAACAGTTTAGAAGTTGACAATGGGTTATTATAAAGGATACAACTCAGAAACAGCTTATGAAAGAGATGCACAGGGCAAGGTAAGCGGGGGGAGCTTCCATGCCCTCTCTGGGTGTGCCACCCTCCCAGCACCCCAATGCACTCACCAGCCCTGAAGCTCTCTGAACCCCGTCTTTTAGGGGTTTTTATGGAAGCTCTAGTATACAGGCATGGTTGATTAAGTCATTGACCATTGGTAACTGAACTCAATCACTAGCCCCTCTCTTTTTCCTGGAGGTCCATGGGTGGGGCTGAAAGTTCCAACCTTCCAATCACATGGTTGGTTCCTCTGGCAACCAAGCCTTATCCTGAATCTATCTAGGGGCCCACCAAGATTCACCTTATTAGCATAAACCCAGGCAGGTTTGAAAGGGCTTGTTATAAATAACATAAGGCACTCCTCTCACCCCTATACACAGGAAATTCCAAGGGTTTTTAGAAGCCTTTATGCCAGGAACTGTGGATGAAGATGGAACATATATTTCTTACTATTAATATATTACAGTATCAGGCTACTAGCTGGGTTCCTTGGTTTTCCCACAGGGTGTCTGCTGGAGCTGGAGTGTCTAGGATGGCTCCTTCACTTACTTGCCTGACTGCGGCACTCCTTCAGGGACTTCTATGTCCTAGGAGTAACCTGGACATCTTCCACGGTGGCTCAGAGCTGAGCCCATAACTGACACAGCATCATGTCCTCCACATTCTACTGGCCAAAGCAGTCACAATCCAGCTAAGATTCAAGGGGCTGAAAGAATCCACTCCACTTCTGTACGAGAATGGAAGGGAAGGAACTGATGGCCCTCCTTGCTGAAACTAGTTCCCACAGAGTCCAAATTTAGTACAACTACCTTCTTGTAGTGTCGCCCCTTTCATTAACATATGCCCTTAATTCACATTTCTGTCTTTTTGTGTCACTTATTGGTATCAATTAAATTTTCTGCCTTCTTTGTCCTACTCTGAGATGCTACATATTGCTGAGGAAAAAAAAAAAACAATCAGAAAACTGACATCTTTTTTGTTGTTGATAATTGCTAATGGTAATGAATTTAAACAAGGGAATTCAAATCTGCCTAACAATCCTACCACGTGTTTCTAGTTAAATTGCTTATCCTCTCTTTCACAACTGTCTTCCATTATCTCTACTCTCCTCAAACCTCATTCTCTACAAAGCATCTCACCTATTAACTTTTTATTTATTTAGAGATGGAGTCTTACTCTGTCACCCAGGCTGGAGTGCAGAGGCACGATTATAGCTTACTGTATCCTCGAACTCCTAGGCTCAAGCGATCCTCCCACCTCTGCCTCCTGAGTACCTGGGACTACAGGCACAAGCCACCATGCCTGGTTAATTTTTTTTATTTGTTTTAGAGATGGAGGTCTCACTATGCTGCCCAGGCTGGTCTTGAACCCCTGGGCTCAAGTAGTTTTCTTGCATCGGCCTCCTCGATTGCTGGAATTACAGGTGTAAGCCACTGCACCTGGCACCTACTATTTAACAGGGTAGAAGCTATCAGTCATAAGCTTCTTCAACTGTACATCACAAAATCTACAAACCTATTTGCATCCAAAGCTATTCTGGTTTACCTTCACAAGAGGAAGAAGGGTTCTTCTTACCAATTGTATCATCAGTTGCTTCTTCCCACCAGCATTTAACTATACTTCAATCATAGATAAATAGACAGATGCACACATACCTGGATAGGTGGGTGGATGAATGAGAGGTAGATATATAACCTATCAACTATCTTTTTCTTTAAGTATAAGCATATTTCTTTTATTCCCTTTGATATCAATCTTCTTAAAACTGACTTTATTTGCTGTTTTCATTTTTCACCTTTGATTTACATCACAACTCAATTCAATCTAGATTCTTTCCCCATAATTTCACTGAAACTTTTCTCATCAATGACATCTTTGTAGGTAAATCCAGGAGCTATATTTTTTCTTATCTCATAGGATCTCTTGGAAGCAACTGACATAATGAGATGAGTCTTACCTTCTCTCTTCCCCTTTCTTGCCATTTTGAGAACTCCTTTAAAAATCTCCTTTGATAAACTCTTTTCTAGCCATAAATGTTAGCATTTGTCCAGGTTTGTTGCTGGCTTTCTTTTCTCCTCACTTGGCATGCTTTCCCTGAGAAATCCCAAACATGCTCATGTTTCCAGTGCCATCTATATGCCAGTTACAATTCCTTGTCTGTAACCCACTTCTTTCTTCTAAGACAGAACTATACGTGCAACTCCTATGTGTGCAAGTTCATCTGCAACCTCTCTTCTTGGATGTCCCAGAAATAATTACTACCAAAAACATCTATAAATGAACTTATATTCTTCCTCCTACCCTCTTCCCAAATCTGTTCCTTCTCTAAACTTTCCCACCTTAGTAAATGGCACCACTACCCACGCCAAGTGCCTAAGCCAGAAGCAAGAAAATTTTTTTTATTATTTCATTTTCCTTTATCACTCACATCCCATAAATCACTAAATCTTGGTTGACTTTAACTCATAAACATATCTAAAATATGCCCACTTCTTTCCATCCATGCCACCAGCACCCTAGTCCAAGCTAACTTCATTTTTCACCTCAGATACATTAGCAGCACTCTATTGTTCTCTTTGCTCATGCCCCATCTAAAACATTATCCAATCAGCAAGTTTTGAAACTGCCTATCTCATCATTTTCCTCCCTATCTTGAAAGCTTTGAGTGGCTCATTGCCCTCAAGCATAAAGAAAAAAGTCTTAGCATGAATTATAGGGTTCAGCCTGATACAGTTCCTGATAATTACCCCAACTCTAGCCCCTATCTTTCCTGTTCCCCATATGTAATCTTTCAGGTCCTTAAGCACAGACTTTAAAAATTTTACACGTGACATTCCATCGGCTTTTCCACATCCCCTTTTCACCTAAATAGCTTCCACACAGCCCTCAGCTTTAAACTCAAAAGTTACTTTCTCAGGGAAACCCAGTTTGCAATCCCCGCCCCATTCTCAGACAAGGTTACCTCACTTGGAATAATTAACTCTTCCTAAGACTGTCCTCGTTTCTAGACTGTAAGCTCTGTGAAGTTAAGTACTATATGTTTCTTGTTCACTGTCCGTTCTCAAATACGTGCCACACCGGATGTGAGGGCAATCTGGCTGCGACACCTGTCACCCCATTGATCTCCAGGGTTGATTTGGTTGATCTGGCTGGCTGGGCAGGTGTCCCTTCTTCACTCACCACTCCATGTGTGTCCCTCCTGAAGCCCCGTGCTTGCTCGAAGAGGATGACCTTCCCCATAAGAGGAGGACTGTTCTTCTGTCAAGGGTATACAAGTAGCTGCACTGCCCTGCTAGAACCTCTAAACAAGCTCTCAAATATGTGGCCTATGTTTAACATAACACGTGCTTAATAAATGCTTCACTAGGAACTACAAAAATATTTAAAAGAATTTTAGAAAAGGCAAGGGGAAGTACAGTCTTATTTGTGAAACGAAAAATTAAATGGAGATACATGATAGAATGAATATATACATAGAAATGCACTTAGCTGTGATTAACAGGAACTTGAAAAACACATTAGGGATTTTAGTTTTCTTATAGCATGAAGAACCCTAATGTTGGGATTCCAAGGGCTGCACAGGCAGTCACAAGACAGTTGATTCACTACATCTACTTTACAGAAAGAAAGGGAAGGGTAAAGAGCAAAAGGGCACATGTCATCTGTGTCAGCTCCCTTTTAAAGGATGGTTTTACAAACTCCACCTAGCACCTTCTCCTTATCTCAATGATCTGAACCATGAAATATGACCGCCCTTATCTGTGAAGGAGGATTAGGAATTTGTTAGCAAAGGAGATGAGAAAACGGATATTGGGTAGACAATTATCAGTCCTCACCTCAAATGTAGCCCCAACATGTAATAAGTGGCTCTACCAGAGCTGGGAAACCATGAACGACTTTTATTTTTTCTATTTTGAAGGTATTTTATTATTTTCCTTTTTTTTCCACTTTACATTTTCCTAAATTGAATAGCTGTTACACTTGTGATCAGATAAAATGTTGAATATAAGAGTAGCCAAAATTATTAGAGTTATACACTAATTAGGAAGGGTTTGTCCTACCAGATAGCAAAACACATTTTAAAGTTACTAGAAACAAAAGTGAACAATAGAAAATTGATCATTAGGACCAATTAAAGTTTCCAGAAACATATCTACATATATTTGGGAATTCACTATAAGGTAAAGTTGAAAGAAAGGTTTATTCAATAAATGATGTTAAGACAAGCATATATTTGAAAGAAAATGTTAAGTCAATAGCATAAAAATGTTCCAGATTGATAAATATCTAAAGTATAACAATCGGAGCTATGAAATTTTAGAAAAATAATTTGTAAATTATAAGTGAGAGGCTTAAACAATACCAAAACAAAGCAAAACAAAAAACCCAAAAGCCATGAAGAAAAGATGGATAAGTATATCTAAACAAAAACTAAAAACACAAAAATGTGTGCAATTTGCGAAAATATTTGCAATATTTTAATAGACAATTTTTATATATTTTTATATTTTATGGCTATTTTTATTTAGATTTCCCCTAATATACAAATAGCTCCTACAAATAATAAGGAAAAAAAATAATAGGAAACGTAAGTCTGGAGCCCAAGAGACAGGACAGGATTAGAGATAAAAATTTAAGACTTATCAGCTTATAGATGTTTTTAAAATCATGAAACTAAATGAAAACACCTAGTTTTAAAAGACAGGGAAAAAAGAGAGTAGGCATAGGACTGAACTTTGGAGGACTCCAGCAGAGGAAACTATTCAAGATATTTGAACACCAAAGAAGTGACAATGTAAAATTTCTAAGCTAGAGTCATAAATGGTGGCCTTTGGGCTGCTGCTGGTGAAAACTTAAAGGAAAACAAGGAAAATGGTATTGGAAACTGGAGGGAAGGGGGATCCTTTACATCTAGAGGCAGAGAGTTAAGTAATGATGACACCTACAGTAACCTGGAAAGTATAAAATGTACCCTATAAACTGGGTGGTTTAGCTAAGGATATTTCCAGGTGGAGTGTTGGAGGTTTTTTTTCTGTCCTCTTTTTGCCATTTATAGTAAAGTGTAAGAGGAGATATATGAGCTAAAGAAAGTACTGCTAAATATAAAAGATCCAGGAATTGTTCAGTTTGAAAACTGTCCACTTCTAACAATGGAAAATCATGCTAAGTGAAAAAACAGCTTCAAGTTAAGTACAAATTGAGGGCACTGTCAAGAAAACATGATCTGAAGATGAAGCCAAGTTGGTGACTATAAAATATTTTGTTCAGATGTCAGAAAGGTCTAAATTGGTGCCTCCAAGAACCACCCAAACAATAGGGCACCTAAGAAAAATTAAAGGATGTTGTCTCTCAGCAGCCTTAGCAAGAGCCAAAGGTAGAAAAGTCTTATTTCAGAGAGATCTGTTGTTCAGTGGCTGGTGATTTGGTTTAGTGAAGTCAACTCCAATAAAATTCATAGAAAACTCACAAAGTTTTAAGATAAATGTATTGTCAGAATCATTGCCAGCTGTACTGAAGTAGACACAGCACAAATGAAAAGAAACTTTTGGGTTTTTCTTTTTGTGAGGGGTGGGAGGTTGTTTTGTTTTTTTGAGACAGGGTGGGTCTCGCTCTGTTGCCTGGGCTGGAGTGCTGTGTTGTGTCATCATAGCTCACTGCAGCCTCAAACTCCTGGGCTCAAGTGATCCTCCTGCCTCGGCTTCTCTAAGTGCTAGGATTACAGGCGTGAGCTACTGCACCTGGCCAAAAAGAAACTTTTGGACCTCCAGACTTCTATAGTCTGAAAGCAGGCTAAGAAAACAACTTAGCACCAAACACGAGCCAAATTTCATAGAAAAGAAAGGACAACTCAAATGGCAAACCAAGAGCTCAGAGGGAGGAGCTAATAACGGTGGAGAATCATTCCCAGGCCTTAAGTCCTAATCAAGGAACTGCCAACAGCTGTCATGCTGGACATCACAATTGCCATAGTTGCCTGTCTCCTGTGTGTCTCCCATTCCCCTCCCCCTTTCTTAAACAGGAGTCTCTCCAGCAGTTATTTTATACCTTTCTCACCGTGGTATGTTTGATTTGTTAGGTTGGGGGACGGTAGGCCACAGATAACTATTTCTTCCTAGTTCACAGCTCTTTATACTGCGAGAAACTCTGTTAGGGAGTTGTATAGAAGGAACGACATGCAAGTAGCTGCTTCTGTATCTAGACCCCAAAATGATTAGATCCTATACTTTGAGTGGATGCTGTAAAAGGATGAGACTTTTGGGTACCTGGGAAGGGGGAATGTATGCTTTACACATGGAGGAACATGAGTTATTGGTGTACAGAGTGAAGACTGTGGTCACCAGACTTCTAGGTGGCGCCCAGTGATCTTTGCCTCCTGGTATTCACACCATTGGGTGGGTCCCTGCCACACCAATCAGAGCTGACCTGTGTGACCAATAGAATACTATGGAAGTGACAGAGTGTGATTTCCAAGCTAGCTTGTCAAAGGCTTTGCCACTTCTGCCTTGGTCCTTTGGATTACTTGCTTTGGGGGGAATGACAAAGACGCTCCATGACCAGGCTCTTCTCTAGTCAGGCTCCTCTGAGCCTTATTCTCAACTAGACCTCATTCTCTTCTCTACAGCCTCCTGGTAGAAATGATTTCAGCCACCATCACCACTACAAGCACTAAGAGACTTGAACAAACATCAGCATCGTTTCTAGCAGCTCAAGTCCATGTCCCTAGGATGACAACTCCAGTTCCCTTAAGTTCCTGTCTGAGAAAGCCCAAGGTTGCCAAAATTATTTTCTGTTTGTTTCAGCCAACATCTGAAGATAGGGCCCCTGTCTCCCAGTCACTATGGGAGGGTAAGAATCCAACTTTGATAGCCGTTAGTTAGGAAACAACAACAACAACAACAACAACAACAGGGTTTTAGAAGGACTGGTAAGGGGCTGAGCACCAGCAGGCAATATTTGGCAAAATGGTGACCAGAAGATCTGCCAAATCCATGAGTAATAACTGGACCGTGTCAGGGTGAAAGCTAAGAGACCACATTGAATGTGTTAATTGAGAGACATCATGAGACACACAGGTCCAAGAGAAGACATCAGGCGCCGATCTAAGAGAGAGGGAGTTAGGCATGCAGATTCAGGAGCACACTGGTAGGGCACTCAGCCTCCAGTGAGTGTCATGATCTTATGAGCTATCCTCATAACCATGGCCCTTGTCTGGAATAGGATTGCAGTGCATGCACTGCTTGCAGGAATAGTCTGAAAGGTGTCTGAACTGCAGAATGGCAGACAAAGAATAGCTGTCAAAGGAAACGTGAAGAGTTGCCTTCCTTGCAACTAGATACAATGTGCGGCTATGTGTGGCTTAGAATAAGAATCACTATGGAAGCCACTGGCCATTTCAGGTCTCTGGGAGCTGATGTAGGGCAAAGTGCAAGCCACACCTCCATAGAGAGAAAGAAAGAGAGAAAAGAAAGAACCCTACATCACAAGGGCTTTCTCTGGGACCCAGGGAGACTTCCCACAACTGGAGCACCTCTGACCTTCCCTCTACCTTATCCTTCCACAAAGATCTGGGGCAAGACCTATGAAGTGCTCATATTATACAATGAATAATAATCAAAAATCAGCAGAGGATATCCCCAGATGCACTGCAATAAAAAAAAAATACATGATCAACAAAAGGCAGATGAAGAGCACACAGCAGCATAAAGTTGCTGTGGAGCACAGGAAAATCATGCCATGCAGTTCTCCATGGGTTCAAAGGAATGGATGATACATACAGCTTTGTGAATCAGAAACTTATGGCAAAAAACATAAGGTTCATGCAAAAAATTAGAAGACAACAAGAGATGATTAAAAGTGAATTGACAGTGCTTAAGAAAGAGGAAAAAAATTAAAACATCACAGAAATGGAGTTCATATTGACAATGGAATGAAGGAGAAAAGACACAGATGAAAGCAAAGTAGCAAAAGGAAGACACTTACACACTATTTTTTTTTAGAGAGGTTTTAGGTTCACAGCAAAATTGAGGAGAAAGAACAGAGAGTTCCCGTATACCCCCTTCCCACCCACACATGGCACAGGCTCACCCAGTATCAACATCCCACACAAGAGTGGTACCTTTGTTACAAATGATGAACCAACATTGACACCTAACGTCTACAGTTAACTTTATGGCTCCTTCTCAGTGTTGTACATTCTATGGGTTTGGACAAATGTATAATGACATGTATCCACCATTATAGGGTCATGTAGAATAGTGTCATTGTCCTAAAAATCCTCTGTGCCTACCCAATGCATCCCTACCTCCCTGCTAACCCCTGGCAACCACTGATCTTTTTATTCCCTCCATAGTTTTGTCTTTTCCAGAATATCATGATTGAAATTATACAGTATGTAGCCTTTTCAGTTTGGCTTCTTTTACTTAGTAATCTGCATTTAATGTTTTCCATATCTTTACCATAGCTCACTTCTTTTGAGTGCTAAATAATATTCCATGGTCTAGATGTACCATAGTTTATCCATTCACCTATTTCTTCCTTCCCAAACCGTATACATTTTATTCTTTTCTTACTGAAGGACATCTTGGTTGCCTCCAAGTTTTGGCTATTATGAATAAAGCTGCTATAATTTATTTATGTGCAGATTTTTGTGTGAACATGAATTTTTAAATCATTCAGGTAAATACCAAGAAGTATGATTGCTGGATCATATAATAGGAGTATGTTTAGCTTCGCAAGAAACTGCCAAACTGTCTTCCAAAGTGGCTATACCATTTTACATTCCCTCCAACAATGATCATCTCATTAGATGCAGAAAAAGCACTCAATAAAATCCACAACCCTTTCATGATAGAAACATTCAACAAAATAGGCATAGAAGAACATGCCTCAAATTTATCGGGCTCTGGCGGACCACTTTAATCACGCAAAGTTAACATCACAGTAACAGAACAAATCGGCACGATGTGCTACTTGATAGGATGAAGTGAGAAGAGCCACAGCTGCACTTCTGCCTTATTTTTCAAAGATAAGTGAGACAAACCCAAATTGAGGGACAGTCTACCAAATGACTCACCTGTGATCTTTAGGTGACAAGGTCGTGAAGGTCAAGAAGATTGAGGAACCGTTCAAGAATGAAGACTAAAGAGAAATGACAACTAAATGCAGGCAGTCATCCTGGACTGGATTATTTTTCTGTAATCAACATTATTGGACAAATTGATGAAGCTTACATGGGGTCTGTGAATGAAGTGTAGCATGTGTCAATGTTAATTTCCTGATTTTAGTGGTTGTATTGAGGTTATGAAAGAGAACGTCCTTCTCTTCAGGCATTACATACTTAAAAGTATTCAGGGATAATGGGGCTTCATGTTGGCAAATGGTTCAGGAAAAATCTTCTGTAAATTTGGTAAACTTTTCCTTAATTTTGAGATTGTTTCAAAATAAAAAGTATCTTTAGTGAAAAAAATTTGATGGAGAATTTTCTCTGCCAGCTAGAGCTGGATGAAGAGATCTTGTGCCCAATTCCTTCCGCTTCCTTCTTCTAAAAAACATCCATGGTCAAATGAGGATAGCGTGATTGAAAATAGAATCCTCTAAATCAAGGGTTGGCAAACTTTTTCTGTAAAGGGCCAGGCAGTAAATATTTTAGACTTTGAGAGCCATACAGTCTCTACTGCAATTACTCCATCCTGCCATAGTAGTACAAAAGCAGCCAGACAATACTTAAACTAATGAGTTTATTGGAACTATATTCCAATAAAACTATGGACACTGAAGTTTAAATTTCATATGATTTTCATGCATCACAAAATATTCTTTTCTCAACCATTTGAAAATGTCAAACCTGTTAGCTTGTAGGTCATACAAAATTAGGTGGATTTGGCCAATGGGACTTAGTTTGACAATTCCTGCTGTATATTTTCAAATGGTCGTTACATGCCACATCGTTAAACAGATAATTAGCAAGTAATCTGTGACTGTGAGCTTTATAACTTTAAGAAATAAAGAGTTTGCTATGGCTATCCAAGACATAGGTGAGTGAATGCTAGAGTGTGAACAGACCCTCCTTCAGGAGATCCACGACACATTGTCTCCTAAACACACTTCTTCTGTCAGATGGTGCCTAAACCCAATCCATTCATGAGCCACCGTATCTTTTTTTTTTTTTTTTTTTTTGAGACAGAGTCTCACTCTGTTGCCCGGGCTAGAGTGAGTGCCGTGGTGTCAGCCTAGCTCACAGCAACCTCAAACTCCTGGGCTCAAGCGATCCTCCTGCCTCAGCCTCCCAAGTAGCTGGGACTACAGGCATGTGCCACCATGCCCAGCTAATTTTTTTCTCTATATATATTTTAGTTGGCCAGATAATTTCTTTCTATTTTTAGTAGAGACGGGGTCTCGCTCTTGCTCAGGCTGGTCTCAAACTCCAGAGCTCAAACAATCCACCCGCCTCGGCCTCCCAGAGTGCTAGGATTACAGGCGTGAGCCACCTCGCCCAGCCGAGCCACCCTATTTTAACCCACAAATAAACCATGATTCTTAGGAGGGTTTGGGATCAGGTGAAGCTCACTTGGTATTAAAAACTAAGTCCTTTGTTTCAAAAGGTTTTTCATAAAAATGTTCTTCTTACTTTGGTATAGTGAAGGGACCCAATTAACGAAGTGTTTCTACAGTTTTTATCTAGCATGAGTGCACATTCCAGCTTTTAATGGGAGGAACTAGAAATATTACAAAATTACAATATTTCAGAAGTAGAGAGACTATTGTTATAAATCAGAAGGGAGATGAACGGTGGGATTTAAAGCAAGTTAATTGTGAAGGAGAAAGGGAAGTCCAAAAAGGTTCATTAATTGTATAACATTAGCTGAGGCTTTGACTCTAAGAAATTGTGGTTTTGCTAATTTAAAAAAAAAGGGAATATGTGAGGGGTGGCTAATTTGTAAAGAAAAGTTCAAAGACATTTGATTCCTAACAATCTTATATCCACCTAAATTTAAAGGTTCAGAATTCTCTTCCAAATACTCATTAGGACGTTTACTTGAATAAATATTTTACCTTTTCCGATACTTCAGTGATACGCTGGAAAGACAACTGGCACATAATTAGAAGATATATATTAGTTATCAAATCTATAAGCAGAAAGACCACTGTGACTTTATAAACACCTAACGAGAGTTTTTCGTAAAGTTGTTGAAGGTTTTATAAAATCGCAGTTTTTCAAAAAGAAACTCACTCTAATAATTATCCTGTTGAGGAAAAGCACTAGTCCTAACACATTGTCACCTTTTCATGGGACATAAACCATCACCTTTGGACACTGGAAAGACTTATTACTCAGATCGAAAAAAAAAAAGCAATTCTGGGCTGGAGGACATCTGTATTGTTTCTCCACCTCAGAGTTCAGCAGTAAAATAAATAAGTAAAATAAGCAGGGAAAGGAGGTCACAGGGGAAAGTACTATGCAACACAAGCTAGAAGACTCTGGAACAAGAGAAACCGCACTGACCAGAACCACACATTGCCAAACACTGATTGCAAAGGATTTATTAAGGTCCAATTAGTATGCTTTTAATTTCAAATAATCCATATCTCCTCCAAAAAATATGCACATGAGCAAAAGTCCAAGTTCATTTCTTTGACTTCCAATATAAAATGTTCTGTATTTTGTATAAAGTATGTGCAAACACATTTCTGCTAACTGGTTCCCCACACTTCTTTCACTGTGGGTACTTTGCAAGTCTGCCCTCCGCTCAAACACTGACCCTGCACCGACTTCCTCCTTCCTAGACAGTCATTCATCTTCTGGACCTCTTCCTCTTAGACGTTCTCCTGACCTCCCCCAACCTGCTTCATGACTGTGTTACTTCACTCGTTACTTCCTACAACAAACAGATGCAATTACTACCTTACCTGGACAATGTATTAAACAGATATCCCCTAACATGGAGGCAGTCTATCAGGGTGATTCCTGGACAATACACAGTAGCCAGGCACGTACTGACACACTCAACCCATTTGCTATAGAAGGGCCCCGAGCTATTTAAAATGACAGTCATTTATTCACTTGGCACGTTTGATTTCTTTGCATTTTCTTCAATTCTACATTGCAGGTGTGGCTACCACTAGCTGGGTAACTGGGCCCTCAAACAAAATTTGAAATTGCTAGATATAGTAGGGTGTCTTGGTTATTTTGACAGTTGACTGTTTCTAGACCATCTTGTTATATTAAAAAGTCACTTCTGACTGAAGTAACCACAGCATTTCTTTTGTAAAAAGGCAATTTAACTGGTTTTCCTCATAACTGCCACCCATGCAGTACAAAAGCAGGAAATCCCTTTTTATGAAGGTAAAAGTGTAATCAGACATTTCACATTTAAAAAAAAAAATCCTTCATGGGAATATGTCCTAAGTAAATAATTAATTATACAGACAATGTTTTATGTACACAAAATTTTTGCAACTTTATAATAGTAAAAATTTAAAATAACCTAAATAGTCAACAATATGAGAATGGTTAAATAAACTGAGTTGCATCCATTAAATGGAATATAATATAGCCATTAAAATTATGTTTTTGTAAAATTTTTAATGCCATAGGAAAATGTGGCAATTCTGCAATGAAAAAAATCTAGTTATAAAACTGTTTACAGTATAATCCCAATTATCTTAAAAAGTATATAATATACATATAGACATATATGGGGGGAGATGTTAAAGGTGGTTAACTTCTGGGTTATGATTATCAGTAATCTTTTTTGCTTTTTTATACATTTCTGCATTTTTCAAGTTTTCTATAATGAGTGTGTATTATTTCATAATTCAGAAAAAAAGGCTACAAAAAAATTTCCTCTGATGTACTGGTGATTAGAAGGTACCTGGGTATTTTAAATATGTGGGGAACAATATTACTGCACTTCATCTTCTATGACTTTTTTGGAATACCTATTCTTTTGGTAATAAACTTACATTCCCTGTCTTACACCTGTTAGAACACTTTAATAAAAAGTTAATATTGTGATTAGAACATTGTTTGCTTCATAACCTAAACAAATACTGGCTTTGAAATCTAGGTTCTTCTATTTCCTAGAAGATTTAAAATTAGTATCCTTTTTATCTTTTTAAGTAAGGCATACTGCATACATATATTACATGCATGCTTTCTAAACAAAATAATTCTAATTTACAGTTTTCCTACATAAGGAAAAAAGTGGAATTACGGTAGTTTATAAACAGTCTATAGTCTTATCCATCGCAAACATGCTGATAGGCATAAGCATGTTTCTTAAGTGAAATGTATCCTTTAAAAGTAAAAAAGGGAAGCCTGTATGTAAATGAAGTTGTGGATTCAACTAGTCAGATTTTATTCTGACTTGCACCAAACCACACAAAATCTTTTTTAAAGTTTAGTTAGTGTAATCTAAATGGACACTCCGGAGTCTACTCTTGAATTCCATTACAAGAACTCCACTTTCTACTTTCAGAAGGAGTGGGGATCAAGATGAGGGTTGTCACATAGCTAATTTGCAATACATATCAAGTCTTGTGGGATCTAGGAACAAATACTGTCATCGGTTAGTTAGTGTTTAAGTACATGAGTTTATTTTTCTCCTCGCACACCCCACCTTGCCCTGGCAATTGGGTAGGGGGAGGCTGTTCATCCTTCAATGGAGGATGGCGGGCTCCTCGTCTTAGTTTCCTTTCTAAACCACAGAGTGGTCATTGCTGTGAACTCCAGCCAAGATGGTGTGGTTGAGGGAGGAAGCTGAGCGGTCTGAGCCTTCCTGGGGGCCGCTGGGGTTCTCACTGCGCTGGCAGCACAGGATCTGTCTGAAGGTGGCGCTCATCTCTTTGTCACGGTAGGAGTAAATGATGGGGTTCATGGCAGAGTTGAATTCCGCAAGGAGTAGGAAAAATTTCTCATAGGCCAGAACATCACATTGTGGACAGCACACGTCTAGCAGTAACAAAACCAATCCAGGAGTCCAGCAGATGATAAAGGCACCTGCAAGGGCAGGGATAGGGAAGATTTAAAAAAACAGAATGAAAAAATATCATTACGAAACATGCAGCCAGAAGTGAAAGGATTTCAGTTCAATATAAAAACACTGAGATTGGAAGCCACCAATCCTTGCAAATAAAATGTTCATTTTCTAAAATAATCAGAAACAAATTGTAATGATAATCAAAATACTAAAATGTCATTATTTCAGGTCCTACTAAAATTGAGTTTTTATGAGGCATTGATGATTACTTTGAGCAAAACACAAAGGGTGTGATAAGCAATTGGGACATGAAAAACTGATTCAGGGTATACATGACACCTCTTATAAAGACATGGGTTTTAATATCAAAGACATGACACCTCTTATAAAGACATGGGTTTTAATATCAAAGAGTTGTTTTTAGGCAAAAGATAAGCACTAATGATAAATATCCTTTAATGCTTAGTTAAGGGACAGTTTCTGGATTCAGATTGCCTGGGCTCAAGTCCTTGCTTTGTTATTTAATAAAACGGGTGAACTTACACAAATTACTTTCTTACCTCAGTTTTCTCATCTGAAAAATAGAGATGATTATATTTACC
The DNA here is from genome assembly GCF_041146395.1 of Eulemur rufifrons. Classification (NCBI taxonomy): domain Eukaryota; kingdom Metazoa; phylum Chordata; class Mammalia; order Primates; family Lemuridae; genus Eulemur; species Eulemur rufifrons. Next base: position 265,355,791 of record NC_090989.1, read on the forward strand.
TCATGAAATTTGTTGTAAGGATTAAATGAGTGCTAAGAAAGTAATCATTCAGTATGTATTAAAAAATAACAGTAATTATTCCCCTGTTCAGTAGCATGGCCTGTTTGGAAACAGCAATTTCTAATGATACGATGTATGTTTTATTTTTATTAAATAATCACCTATATAGTGCTTTTCTATATGCTTTACCAATAACAACTCCTTTGATCTTCATAACAGCCATATGACATTGAAACTAATACCCTCATTTTATAGATGAAGAAACTGACATTGAGAAAGTTTAAGTAACTTGCTCAAGCCCCATGGTACTGAAAAGTGGCAGGTAGGAGACAAATCCCAGAGTTTTTGCTCTTAGAAGCTGGCTCCAGGGCCCATGCTCCAGAAAATATTAATATTACATTATACCTCCACTTCTTGAAACTAATAAATATTTTAAACCAAATTTTATGCTTCAGATGTTTTACTAGTTTAGATCAACGTTTTCTTTCTTCCCTCAACCATTCTGAATTGTTAAGATTTTACTGTAAGAGGAATAGAAATATAGATTCTTAATTCCATTTTATTTAGTTCCTGAAATCACTCATCATTTAGATGCCAGGAAAAAAGGAGGTTATGACATGGCATCAAAACCTACCCCAGAATCTGCTGGACATCTCCTACTGAAAGGACATGCGCCAACAGGAGTCATGGGCACCACCATGCCCCCTTATGCCACAACTAATAGGCCCTATACATATAACCATGCTACGTAACAAGCAGAGCGGGAACAGAGGCGACCCCAGAAGTACACTTGAATCTTTAGATGTAAATGGCACTGGCCTTGGTGGATGCAGGCTTGGACTGGGGTCATGGGTTTGGACCAGCTTCAAGGAATGAGACTCACAAAATGTAAACAAATGAGATTTAGTCTCCAAACAGCCCACTTTTGGATGTTAGCTTTCTTTTTTGAAACTTTTCAGCAGGGAAATGAAAATAAAGGAGAAAATTACCCCCATAAAGCTCTTTGTTCTACAACTCAAATGTGTATTGGTTTTAAACTGCTGTTCACTTTGAAGACTGTCCAAGGTACTTCATTTTCTAATAAATACAATACCTTAGATTTTCCTTAGAGAGAGAAAAAAATATTTCAAATATCAGGAGATAATAGCCAAAGAGCTATTTGAACTTCAATAAAAATGTTAATAAAGCATTCATTCCAAGTCCTTGAATTTCCTTGCCTGAAAATCTCTCAGAAAGCTAAACATAAAGGAAAATCAAAGGAATGCCTCTTGGGTTTCAGAAATAATGTATTATTCATTGAGAAGCCAGGAAGGGAATTATGCTCAGGATGGAAAATGCTTGGATGGAAAATGCATGGTCCCATTATTCTATTTACTTGGAAACTAAAAACACACAGGCCCTTCATGAATGGGAGAGCATTCTTTCAAGTTTCCTTCCCCCTTTCTTTTATCAAAGCTCTAATTGAGCTCAAACTCAGAGCTTGATTAGATACCAGAAACATGCATCTCAATAGATAGATTTTAAATAAAATGATCTTTTTCTCCTTCCAGGCAGCAGAAGGAAATATCTTTATTCTCACATATTAACACTTGCTCAAGCTGCTTGACTTAGTTCGAAAGTGAGAGAATTCAAATACAGTTATTTGTTGTTCATAATTTCTTCTACTGTTAAAATTCAAAAAGAGCAAGAACTTTCCAAAAAGAGTCCATGAACCTTACTTTTTGACCAAAATGTGCAAGGAGCCCTGCTAGGTTGGAGACAGGAAATGGCCAATGCCACAGCTTGACACAGGAGCTAATATATGTGGACACTTCATTGAGGAACCCAGAGTCCTCTCCCTTCTTCTTCAATGAAAGCGGCTGTTTTTTGTACTATGGTTAGGCCCAACCACACAGACCCAACACTCTGTGGCTGGATCTTCAAGAGTCGATGCAATGATTTCAGTGACTCACAGCACAGGACTCAAACCAACATCTAAAATCCAGTCATATGGAATTTTCCCCTCTTCTTTCTCCTTCTCTTTCACAGAGGTGTCAGGGATCAAACTGGCCATAAGATGAGGATGGACCACAGAGATGGGAGAAGGAGTCCTGGAAAATCCCAAGGTGATTAGCCTCCTAACCCATAGTGAATGAATATTCTGAAATCAAGTTTGCTTAACTGACAGAATTCCTCCTGAGCTTCTAAAGACAAAGATTAACCACACCCAAGCCCCTTTAATAATAAGTAAAATTCAATCATAACCATAACTCAATCAAGTTATAGGACTTGAGATGTGCATTGTGGACTTTATCAACACATAGTCTGTAGCGAGTCAAGTGTACACTGTAAGACAGGTTGATAAGAGTTAAAAACAACAACAACAAAAAAACCTTCCATCTAAGCTTCTGTGAAGTGGAGAAGTAATAGCTCCCTGCCTACTCCACAGGGCACGATGAGGATCAAATTAAGATACAACTTATTAAAAAGCCCTCTATAAACTGCACATCTACCCGACTACCACAGACATATGAAGGCTGGTGTAGCACAGCTCTAGAAGAGGTTCTTCCAGGACAGAATGTGAAAGCATGTTTTGGACGGAGAAAACCTGGCATTTCAAAAAGCTTTGAGATGAAACCATCCTGATTATAAGGGATGCCTAGGACTTGCAGTTTGGTATGAGGAGGATAAGATAACAAGAAGGAAAAGAGAGAGGCAATGAAGGGAAGCACAGAAGCCCCAAATCATTTTGGAGGTTCTCATGGGTCAACTCAACACCTAATGAGATGGGGACTATAATATGGCACTCAGCAGGGACAGTGTTTTAGGTAGTTTGTATATTTCTAGCACATTTCTGGTGGAGGAATCCCCACTGATCAAGACCACCAAGGAATGGTAGGCAACAGTGTGAAAGTAAAAGGAAGTACAAGTTGTTTACGGTTATTGATTGTAAAATCAGAAACAGAAGTGGCAGAAGATAACATGTCCAAGGTCACAAAAGTCTTGTATACCTGGCTAAGACATTTAAAATTTGTCCAGTCCAGTATTAGTTCTTAACCCTAGCCACACATTACAATTGCTTTCAGAGCTTATAAGAAATAATGATCTTTCAGCCAGTTTGAGTTTTCTAAAAAAAAAAAATTCAAACAAGAAACAAAAAAGAAATAATCTTCACCCACCTCTGCCCCTATGAAATTTTAATTTCCGCAGCTTCACTGGTCAGATTTTCATTTAAGACACAACACTGGTGACAGAGTAGAAGAAAATAATCAAGGTAAAGGAAATATCAGATATTTCCAAATTCCAGAAGAGAAATGCTGAAAGCCAGAACCAGGGCCAGTGGCATTGGGGAAAGATATAGAAGGATCGGAAAATATTTAGGAAACAGACTCTGTGAGAGGGATGAGAAAGACTAAAAAGTCTAGTGACTCCTGGATTTTCAATCTGATTGAAGGAAGGATGGTGGTATCTTTTGCTGCAGGAAGAAACAGAGAAGAAAGTGTCGGCTGATGTTTTTGTTACGGGAAGTGAGAAGAGAGTGGACAATCTCAGTTCTGTACGGGTTTAGTCTGAGCTACCTACAAGACACCATATGGAGATGCCCTAAAGGTAATCATGACAGGCTCATGGCAATTTAAATCCAGGGAAACTGTCTCTCAGTATGTTCAACAAAAGTGGTTACATTCTGCCTGATTTGCCAATATTACAAGTAACATGGGGAGGAGGATATTCAAAACATATCCATGGGTTGCTCTTCCTTGAACAAGCTTCAATCCTCCTCCTACATCTGTCAAAGCAATCCATGAGGGCTCCGATGCCCACAAAAATGGAGGGAGAGGTGCTGGAATGCAGATGTAAAAAGGCGGGGAGGAATGAGGCTGTTTTGGAACAACAGGTCACAGCTGCAGACGGAGATCATATTACCACACCTTCCCTCAAATCTACACAACCCCATCAGCTGAATAATGCTTACCATCTGGTCTCACAATTAGAGCCTTTCTTCTAGAGTGACTTTTTCCTAACTGGTTGAACTTTACTTACATATGGAATGCAAGAACTAAAGTTAAAGAGGAAAAAGGTCCTTGCCAGAGAAGATCTCTAGGGAGAGAGCCCAAGATTTTTGATGAAAGAAACAGAAAGAGTTTCCAGTCTGGCTGGCAAAACTGTGTTTTTACAAAAGAATCAGATATCCTACAGATCTGAAAGAAGTCAAGGTAAATCAATTCTACACCAGTGCTGTGCCCAAGTTGGCCTCACACTTCTTGCTTCTCAAATGAGGATCTCAGAAACAGTCCTCCCTGTCTTAGAGGCTTGTGGTGGGGATCAAGTGAGAAAACAAGCGTTTGAGTACATAAACTACTTTTCCTGTTGCACTAAATTGTGTGTTCCCTCAGGTCAGGCATCTTGGTATCCCAGAATCCAATCACATTTTAGTTCATCTCTGTAGTTATGTTGTGATTTCTGCTTAATAAGGTACAGATATAAGACATGGCTAGCTAGGAAATCCTTCTTTATTACACATCTTATAAGAGGCTATGTTAGATAATAGATGATAGACACAAAGTATATTCCTCAGTCTAGCAGCTAAGGGGTCATTATAATGGGGATGTATGTAGATGGCTTTTTCAAATTAAAGTTTTTTCCAAAATAGCAACTGAGATTAATTATAAATCCATGTTCCTGACCATTGAAAAGATAGTTAATTTAACTGAGATATCGCCACAATATTATTCAATAATATTTACATCTTGATACCAATTGTATTCCCTCTAGTTTAATGCCCAACGTTTCTATTTCTTCCTGGTCACAGTGAGTGTTGCATACATTTAAAGTTTCATGATTCCATTTATTGTGTGATGTGCTCTGTACTTTAGTGTTTCCATCACTCACTCCTGGGAATAACATTTATCTGTTAGAGAAAGGTATTAACATCACACAGAACTCTAAAGCAAAGTAGAATACTCATTATGTTCTCTTTTTAACATTCCTGGGTCAGAGTTTCAGCCCCGTAATTCTGCCCTGATTCAACATTATGCTGCCTTTCCTACACACAAGAGAATGCCAAAGCTACCTTCCCTCTGCTTTTAAATTCTCCCTAACATTAAGCAATGAGTATCACACACACACACACACACACACACACGCCCTGTATCCTGTAACTGTACATTGGAAAGTACACGTTGAAGTGATTTGTATCTAGTGCCATCTCTTATAGAAGACCATTCTGTGCTGAACAGCCAGTAGGAACCACTTCTCCACTGCTATAACCCTCGCCAAGTGAACATTACCTTTTATCTGCCTTTTGCAATAGGCTCCTAACCAATTCCTCTTCCTCCACGCTTCTTCCCTAAAGTCCAGTTTGTACACAACAGCTAGGATGATTTTTCAAAAACATATGTCACTTTCCTGCATAAAATCCTCCAAAGGCTTTCTACTTGAAGTCCTTACTGTGGGTCATAATGCCCGACACATGACTGGCCCCTGCTAGTCTCTTACATTTCATCTCTTTCCACTCACCCCTATTTACTAGGTTCCAGCCACACACACACCAAGCTCATTTCTATCTCAGGATCTTTGCATTTACAGTTTCTTCTGCTGGAAATACTCCTTTTGCAGCTCTTCATGTCTACTTACCATTAAATGTCACTTCCTCAGAAAGCATATCCCTGGTTATCCTAGCTAAAGCAGCAGTCCACCACCACCAACATTGCATTATTCCATTTTGTCATCTTTGTATCCCTTATCTGCACCCCAAATTATCTTATTCATTAGTTTACATGTGTATTGCTGATCTTCTCTCAACAAAAATGTAAGCTCCATGAAGGAAGGACTGTTATCTTTTTCATGTCTGTATCTCTGGCATCTAGAACAGTGCCTGGTAGAATGGACACTCGATATATCTTCTGCTGAATGGATTAGCAAGTCACAGCTAACTGCCTAATAGATATATTCAAAACAAGAAAAATTAATTGTAGAAATGTCATTGAATTATGCTTAGAAAATAAACATTAATATCTACAGTGTGCAAGGTCTTTGAATGGATGCTACGGGGCAGTCAAAGGGGCACAAGGAAGACCCTACATGCAAATATCTTACATATGCATTTGTCACTATGACACAAATTAACCTATTGTTATTAATACTGATGGAAGTCAGATTACCTACGAAACCCATTGACCACTGGAGAACCAGGATGGGTCAGGAACCAAGGGAGACATGGCGCAGCCACATTTCTGCTACAGGAATGGTTCAATAGGATGCTGCTGCCCCAAGAAACACGACTATGAGCTGGACTCCGCTGTTCCTAGATACTCTCTGCTGTACCACCAGACCCTAGATTCTGCAGTAGCTGCCTTGAAAAATCACTAATTCATCCAACACACCTTTGTGTTAATCCCTCAAGATTCAAAGTTCCATGCTGGGGTATTGTACTGGCCATGTTTAAGTCTCGCATCCATGCTCTAGCTATTGGGGGTGGGGAAAGGAAATATATCCTACCCCCTCCCCCAGTATACAATGTTCACCATTTTTTTAATTTATATTTTTATTTTTTAAAGTTATGGGTACATATGAATAGTTATATATCTTTATAGGGTACATGTGACGTTTTCATATATATATATATATATATATATACACACAATGTGAATTAATCAAATCAGGGTAATTGGGGTATCCATCATCACCTCAGGCATTTGTCATTTCTTTGTGTTAGGAACATTCCAATTCTGCTCTTTTAGTTATTTTTAAGGTATGCCCTAACTTATTGTTGACTATAGTCACTTTGTTGTGCTATCAAATATTGTTCATTCTATATAATTATCTAACTATATTTTTGTACCCATTAACCATCCCCACTACCACTCCCACTTGCCCTCCCCTGCAACCCATCCCAGCCTCTGGTATCCATCATTCTACTCTCTGTCTCCATGAGATCAATTGCTTTTACTATTTAGCTACCATATATGAGTGGAAAACATGTGAAATTTGTCTTTCTGTGCTTGGCTTATTTCACTTAACACAATGTTTTTCAGTTCTATTCATGCTGTTGCAAATGGCAAGATTTCATTCATTTTTGTGGCTATATAATATTCCATTGTGTCTATGTACTACAATTTCTTTATCCATTCATCTGTTGATGGACACTTAGGTGGATTTCAAATCTTGGCTATTGTGAATAGTGCTGCAATAAACATGGGAGGGCAGATATATCTTACCATTTATTAAAAATATAAAGTACAGCTCTAATTATTTATCATAATCAGTGTCCATTTGTACTATTAAATCACAGATTTTTTCCAAGTGTCATATTTGCATTTTTTGCAGGGATTTAAATTGTTGAGTTGTTTTCATATATTTATGTCCTGATAATTTGTAATACAGCTTACTTAACTCAAGGGAACACTTATAATTTATGAGAGCATGATAAGGATAATTCTCATTAATCTAATTTTTCTTCCCAGCATTGGCTATCAGCTCCTTTACCTTCAGTGACTGATGTCTAAATCATGATATGAAGCTACGAAGTTCTCTCAGTTACGATGTCTACTTTTTTCCTATAGAAAGTTTAGAAAATACAATAAAAATAAGAAATTTAAACAGTCACTTATAATCCCACAATCTAGAGATACTTTAGTGTATGATTTTGCACTTTTTAAATGTTACTTCTTTTCATTCTAAAATTATGTCTTTTTTCTGGCTGCATATGAAATTAATATGGAAGAGTTAAAAATTATGACACATAGTAGCTGCTCAGAAAAAAGTTAAAATACTCGATTTCACTGCAACTATAACTTAATATTTTGATGTATTTCATATAAATTTAAAACATTTTTTCTATTTATACATTGTAATCATAGTATATATATATATAGTTTTATATAATGATTTTACCACAAATATTATATCGTGGTCATTTTCTATATTATTGGATGGTATTTGCAAACATGAATTTTCTTGGCTGCATATAATTACAACAATAACTTTTAATTTGAGTATAGATAGAAATTAACAATATTTCTAATTTCCTCTATTTCAAATAAAGTTTCAGTGAATATTTTTGCACATGAAATATTTGACCATACCTTTTCATTTTTTTAGCAAAGATTCCAAGAACAGTTTTTATTAGGTAAAAGAGTATAAACATTTTTGGCTATTGTTACAAATGACTCAATTGCCCTTCCACAGGGTCACACAGATTTAGGCACCTATAAGCAGTATATTTGAATTGTTAAGGCAACCTTAGAGAATGTTGAGCATTACAATTTTTAAAAATCTTCGTCAATTTCATAGACCAAAAAAAATCTAACAATATGGACATTATTTACAAAAAAATCTATATTGTTGAATATTACTGAGAGCAAGTATTTTTTCCTATGTTTATTGGCCATCTGATTTTGTTATGTGTGAACTATTCAGGTCCTTTGCCTATCTTTCTATTTGGGTGTTAATACTTTTATTACTGATGTGCTACCAACTCTTCTATGTTTAAGATGAATAACCTTTAGATCATGTTAATTGTGTATATTCTCTCATTTTTTTACAAACATTTTGTTTTTTTGATGAATTAAAATTTGTCATTGAATTTTTTTTAGCTTTATGTTTATACTAACAAATATAAACATATTTACCTATATTTGTTTCTACTGATATTAATAGATGTTGACAATTTCTCATCTTACTTTTCACTCTGAATCTTTGGAATTTATTTTGGTGAATATTCTATTTTAATTTTTTAAATTGGGAAATAAAAATTATATATATTTATGGTATACAACATAATGTTTTGATATGTGTACATATTGTAGAATGGCTAAATCAAGCTAATATTTTAAATAGTCCATTTTTCCAATACTATTTGTCAACTATTTCACATTTATATGTGTATGTGCAATATACACACATATACACATCTTTTATACACATATCCACGTCCTAACCACAATGCTGTGCACTTTATTAATAGTCTTGAATGGTAGGCATTACCATCTTCATATAGGAGTTCCAGAGAGAGAAAGAGAGAACAGAAAGATTGAAGGAAGGATATAAGCTAAGAAATAAGAGACAACGTTTCTTAAGCTAAACACTTAGGCCTTCCCTTCAGATTCAAGAAGCTCACTTAGTGCTGAGGAGAGAAAATAAACATATATACTTATATATCTTACTGAAATATCTGAAGTTTAAGTACAAAAAGAAAATCCTACAGGCTTTGAGAAGTAGGGATAGGGCAAATTATAAATTACCTTCATAGGAATAAGAATCACAATGGGGTCATACTTCTCATATCTGATACTAAATTCTAGAACAGTGGAACAATTTCTACAAAATTTTGAAGGTTAGGAATTTTTAGCCTATAATTTTAACCTATAACACCTGGCCAAATTGTTTTCAAGGGTGAAGACTTTTTGTGGGTGCATAGATATATGATAAAGTGCAAACACGTACATGGGAATGATAAACAGCAATTTCAAGACAATTTTTAAGAGGTGAGAGGAATGGATGAGGGTAGGGCTTTGTTTATATACATAATTCTTTTCAGAGACCTGAAGCAAATAAAGCAAAATGTTAGCATCTGTTTGATTTTAGTGTTAGGTAATTCGATGATGTTTGAATATTTCATATTCAGATGTTTATAAATTTAGAAAATTTAACAACATGAAACTATAATAGAAGTCGTGATTTTTCTTTTTTTTTTTTAAATAAAAGATGAGGAGAACAGGTAGAAGAGTAGAAAGCATGCTAAAAGCTTTGTCTTATTTGGAGGCTACTGTAGATACCAATTACATCTTGGATTTTTTAAAGTATGTTTTTAAAATTTAAGGTTAGCCAATAGTAAAAAAATATTGAATATACAACTCAAACCACTAAGAAAGAAAGAAAGAAAGAAGGAAGAACAGGAAAAGAAAACTCGACTTATCAAAAGGCAAGAAAGGAAAAGATACCAACAAAAGCCAGGATGTCAAGAATAAGCCCAAACATGTCACTAGACATCATAAATGTGACACCCTTAATGCCCTTATTATAAACAAAGATTCGCAGATTAAGCAACATGACTTTTGAATAGCTTATTTTCCCTTGAACTTCTAATCGCTTTTTCCTTTTCATTCTCTTTTTGTTGTAGATCAGATTAAAATGGTTTATTTCAACAGAAGCATGCCATAAATGTATCTCCAAGTTTTCAGTTATACAATTTCTCCCAAAAGATATTTCATGAAGCCCTCTTGATTTACAATCCTCACTGAATCAATTGATTTCTAGGCTTGTTGGTCAGCTTCAACCAGGGATTGCTTCTCTTTACAGATCTGGGTGGTACATTGTTTCTTGTAACCTGTATCTTCCTCTTTTAGGGAACTTATTTTCCTCCCCCTCTGTTAGGGTGTGGAATTCGTACACAAGGGGAGAAAGACTTCTTACACGGTGATTAGGATAGAAAGAAGGGTAAAGTTTGTTTATTTTCCGAGAGAGAGAGAGAGAGAGAGAGAGAGAGAGAAGGGGGTGGGGGTAAGTGGCCACAGCACATCAATGAAGGAGTAGAAACGTCCGGCAGCTGAGGGAAAGTTGCTTGGAGTTTTAAAAAGTGAAAATTTTTTTTTTTTTTTTTTTTCTGTTTTAGTAGACTGATAACAAGCAGTGGCGGAGCTGTTGCATATACTCTTCATTTTTCTCTTTTCTCTGTGAGACCAGCTTATCTGAGTCTTTGGAATCTGTCCTGGGAGGAACTGAGGCATACCTCTACTGTCCGCTTAGGGCTCTTCAAGGCTGTGAAAAAACTCTTACAGATAATGATTTAGGCCACAGGTGTTGTAATTAAACAAAACAAAGGACAGTTGTACTGTGAGTTTTCTCTTCACAGGGCAATTATGCATTGTGAGTTTATTTCTCTTACTTTCTGTTTAATAGTTTGCTTTCCTCTGTTAGGCTATTAGGAAGACCACCTTTCACCATCCACCACCATTTTCTAGAGTATATCCAATGGGCATTACTTCTAGAAAGTTTGCATAAGCTCAAAATCATTTTCTCTCAGAATGTTGTCTTCTAGCATTTAGTATTATAGATGAGAAGTCTGATGTCAATATGATTCCCATTCCTGTTGGGTAAAACACCTGCATGGTATGGTCCTAATTCCCCAAGCTTCATCTTGCACTGCCCTTCTGGACATACTAGCTTTTCAGTGTTTCCCAATCTGTCAAAATTCCTCTTTCTATGGGCCTTTATATGTGTTTTTCCCTATTCTTGGGAAGTTATTGCCTCTCCCCCTACTCTAATTCCTACTTACTCTTCACCTGTTGCTACTTCTGGGATGCCTTCCCCAATTAAGTAAAAATTCATTTGTTATATGCTCTCAGCACTATATAATCCTCCACAGAAGTTATCACAGTTGTAATTTATTTTTATTTATAGTGTGATTGTTAATTACTACTTTTCTTCCTCATCATTCTACTTTTGCTTACCACTATGTCTACATTGCCTAACAAAATATTTGGCATATAATGTGTGCTCTATAAATATTTGTTGAATGAAGAAAAAAAAGTAGAAAAAAGAACAAAGATCTGGCTAGCTAACTACCTAGGTCATTGATCAAACTTTTTTCTCACCCACTTCTGAGACTGTCACAATAACTTTTTTTCATTAACTTTGGGAGATCACAAATATCTTCAGAATATATCTATTTTGATATATTATCATTGCTTATAATTCTTGCTTGGCCCTTGTTGGACAATTTTATTTGAAGTATCACATTCTTCTTTAGATTAAGGAAATATCAAATATCCTATTTCTTTGAGTCCTTTTCTCTCCACTCTTTCTGTTCATTTCTTTTGAGATTTCTTTTACAATGAGTATTGGATATTTTGGAATGTACATTTAGAATCTGATTTATCCTTGAAGTCTCTTAATTTTTCTTTTGTATTTTCAACTCCTTGCTTCTTAGTTGGTATCCTGAGTGATATCCTAAACTTATTTTCCAGGTCAAATATTTGGTCTTTAGTCATGTTCATTATGCTACTTGGTACAGACCTTTTGTTTGTCTGTCTGTTAGTGATGGGTAAAAGAGGGCAAGCAATCATATTTTTTTTTCTATTTTCAGGAACACTTTCTTGTTCTCTGAATGATACTTTTATACAGTAATGTGTCCTAATTTAGTCAATACAATATCTTCCTTAAATCTGTGAAGCTATTAATTAGAATTTATTTGAAGCTATTTTGTGTTTTCTATACTACCACTGTTTCCACATAAGATGTTGCTCTATATTCAAATGCACTGGAGGGTCACCATGCTTCAGGGAATGTCTGCCTGTTATGCAGGAAACTTACCTGAACAGGGGACCCCCTTAATTTCAGAAGATAGCATAATGAATTGCCACCAAAGCCAGCTTTTTCCTATACCTAAAACATCCAGCAATGCCATCTAATGAGTAGGAAAATGCTGTATTAGACAATCACTTGGAGAGAGGTGTGTTCCTTTGTGTTCTCTATGAACAGAGAAAACAAAGTCACAATGCTCAAATAATATGGAAGAAGCAAGACCATCTTAATTAGCTCCAGGATACCATGAGTTTTATGTCCTTTCAAGAATGCTCATGCAAACACACACACTCATACTTTCAACAGTTACTAATGTTCTCAAGAATAAAATATGATAACTGAGGTATCTAAAAGCATACAAAACAGGAAATGCTTTAATTTACTTTACATAAAACTAATATAGTCTAAACCATGTTAAGATGGGTCAGTGCCTCTTCTCCCCTTCCTCCCTAAACTTGTCCTCTAATTTCTACCCAGCTCTGTCTTGGGGTGAAGTAATTGAGGTTAAGAATGACTCACCAGAACATTATTACTCACCAATAACCAATAACCAAGAAATAATGCCACTCCAAAGCCTACCAAAGGATTTTCTTGTAAGCCTTTACTAATTTCAAATGATAGATACATCTTAAACTACTAAATGTGTACATATATAAAATATAGACAGAATGTGTATATATACATGTATATACACATATCATAGATACATAAATGTAGATATAACATGCATGCATATGTGAACTCAGAAGAGTTCCTGCATTTTAGTATCTTAAAAAAGATGATGAGATTTATTTTCTTTCACATGCCATAAACTATGCCAATCAAAAAAGATGGTGCCACATGTATTTTTCACATAGAAAATAATTCACAATTCTCAAAATGGTTAAAATGTTTTGCCTCCCAAACCTAGTGATAGATTGCATTTTTTAAAAAAGCAAAATTTCTCCTTATTTAAAAAATAAAAAAAATCTTAAACCTCACAGAAAATCAATGTTGTCAACTCCAGACCAACACCATCTAACTTAGAAAGCAATACTAAACTTATTGCATGACTGTGGTCCAGCTGTTACCAAGGTGATTTGAATAATATTTATCTCTTTAAAGGGATAAATGAAATTCCCCCCAGAATTTTTCCCTACCAAAAGTTCAACATTAACAGGAAGTTTATAATTGCTTTTGCAACATAATTAATTTTTAGCTCCAAATTAAGGTTCTCCCAAAATGATATAAATCTGAACAAGTACTGAAATCTGGCTGAAAATGCTCATAGAATATGGCCAACGACAAAGTCCTGTCCTGTTGATTTTCTTTGCAGTTCATGAACTACAGGCACAGATAAACAAGATGTGTAGTACTCAGGAGACAAACTTCAAGGATAGAGAAACGTAACGGAAATTTCATTTAAAATTTATTTTCCTACTATCAAAAATAGAAAAAAATTGAAGACTTAACCCAAAAGCAAATTCACAAAATTTTGTGAAATATTTTTCTGATGTAAAAATGTTCAGTATACATATAATATAAATTTTAGTGGCCAAAAGACATGAGAAGAAGAACAGAAATTATAAACGTGGTCATTCTTTTGGAGATTGGTTATGTCTCCTAGAGTTGCCAAATGTCCTGGATTGATCTTTACGAAGCACAGATTCTTGGCAGAGCAGAAGGGAGGTACAGTCTGTTCCACTATAATATGATAGCTGTGCGCCTAAGATATCTCCCATTATCAAAAACTTTTTATTAAAAAGTTGTTTTTAAAAAACTTTTAAAAAGGTTATGAAAACAACTATTCAATTGGGAAGTGGGTGTTTAGTCTAAAGAATTCCAGAATTACAATCATAAACATACTTTTTCTGCATGAATTTCAATTGTTTTAACTATAAGTACAGAATAAAAAAACTGATTGATCAAAACTGACAAAACCAAGTCTAAATATCACAAAACAAATTTTGATTAGCACATAAATCCTAAGCAGAAGTCAATCAGTTCTAAAGCCATCATAAGCTGCAAACAATATCACTTCTAGGAATTTATCCTATAGACATATTCATGTACGATACAATTATCAATGTGCAAGGAATTCTTTGGAAGTTTAAAAATTGAAAATAACTTGATAACCGTAAGCAGAGAAGAAATATAAATTATGTTGCACCCATAAAGTAGAATCCTAGTCAGTTATTAATATATTCTGTCTTTACTGGCACCAAATGAACTCCAAGATATTAATAGGTAAAAAGAACAAGATATAGAAAAATATGTATAATTATGCTACCATTTATGCTTTATTAAAAGTAACAACAAAAAAAGTGCACACACACACAGATACCCTATAATAAATGCCAGTTGAAGCTAATAATCAACTTATTTTAAAATGTTTAGAATAAGAAATCATAAAAAGTAAAAAAACCAAAAAAAAAAAGAAATCATAAAAGCCATAACTTAAACATGTTACTTGACTTAAAAATACATATTTGTATTAATTTACCAATCCTTTTATATAAAGCCAACCCTTTTTATTTGAATACAGGTCCACTGACTGAAGTTCTGTGTCATCTTCCAAGCAAAAGCCACACTAGTTAAGCATCACATACTGCTTCCAATTTGGTTGCCTCAGAATAGTCAGAACTTAAAATTTTTGCAAAGCAATTTGAGTGCAAAAACCTTGTAGAGTTTTTAAGGTTTCTCCAAACTTTGATAGTTGTTTTCACCAGCTATTTTAAAGCAATTCCTTGTGCAATTTGCCTTCATTTAATATTAAAAGTATTCACCTAATTTTCACAAAAACAATGTTCTGTTTTTATACTCATTTTTATCAGATAGTGTAATGTCTAACTAGTTATGTAATTATAATAGCCTGGCATAAACAGCTTTAGCAGCAAAGCCAATTGATTCTTGGTAACAGTGAGGAGTTGAATAATTGAACCTAAGGGCTATACTGTACTAACTTTTCATTTTTAAAAAATGAAAAATTCATCCCAATATATGAATCTCTAATATATGTCAGGAACTATTCCAGGTAGTACTAGGAATACAACAATGAATCAAACAGAAAAAAACTCTGTCCTCATGGAGCTTAGGTTCTACAAAGAATAAAGATAACTAATAAAATAAACTAAAATATCTTTTGGAGGGCTGGTAGTATTAGGAGACTATGGGACAGCCAGCGAGGGGCTCATATAGTAATACAGACAAGAGATAATGGTGGCTTTGAATATGGGAAGGTGGTGATCACAGATGCATTTTGACAGGAGAGCTGTTATGATTTGCTAATAGATTGGATGATGGGGAGAAGAAGAGTCAAGGATACCTGTAAGCAACAGAAAAAGTGAATTTAGTGACCAGGACGTCACTGATCACAGTTCAGTGGAGAAGTGAGAACAGAAGCCTGATTAGACTAGGATCAAGAGAGAACAGAAAAAAAAACTGGATATTGTAAGGATAGATAACTCTTTGAAGCAGTTTTTCTATGAAGGGAATAAGAGAAAAGTGGCTATGGGCATGCGTTATTATGTTTTATAAAGCTATGGTTAACACATTAAGTTGGTGAAGAGAAAGTCACTTAAGAATAAGTGTATATACTCTGTGTGTATAGACAGATACACATATACACCCCTACATATATATATGCTCACATATGCAGAGAATATTTTTGGAATGCTACATCAGAAATTGGTTATTGTCATGGCTGAAGATTAGGGTGAGAGAGATGGTTTACCATATATTTTTCACTATTAGAATTTTTTTACTACAAATCATTATTTAAAAATTGATTGTAAAATTGAAATAGAGTTCACAACCATCAACATTAAACAGGATGGCAACCGAGCTGCCAAAAATTCAAAGCATCTTTGGGTACATTTGCTGGGGCAAACAGCATATTGTAGTTATGAAATAATCCATATTCATTTTAGTAACACAAATAATTTACCCTAATTAACTGTATTATATCCACATCAAATTATGAAGACTCAATCAATAGGAAAAATGTCTGTAGTCCACTAGAAATCCTATAAATTAACCCCTATAACACTACCACAGTTTTACATTCTGGGGCTGTAATATTTTTACAAATAAATAAAAATAATGACAAAGAAATGAACTATGCATTCAACTCAAGAATGCATGGGGGAAACTCAAGAGGGGGAAAAAAACAACTTTCCCCAAAAGGAAGAGAGGAATTAAAATATAAATTTTACTGAAATAGAAAATGAAAAATAATAAACTTGATGAAGGCAACAAAGCTGTATTTGAAGAAACAATTTTAAAGAGATAAGTTTCTTATAAATATGACCAAGGAAATAAAAGTAGAAATTAGAAAGAGGAGATAACCATGGATGGTTAGGGAATTCCCCAAAATTGGTAGACGTTACATGACATTATTTGCCAATAAATTTGAAAATATCGCCAGCCAAAATTGATTTTTATTTTTCTTTCTTTCTTTTTTTTCTTTTTGTTACTGTAAAGGCACCTGCTTTTCTTTTTTAAAAAATTTCAAAATATTACAGAGGTACAAATGTTTCTGGTAACATGGATCAATTTTGTTATGCTTGAGTCAGGGTTATAAGTGTGCCTATCACTCAGATAGTGTTCATTGTACCCATTAGGTAGGTTTGGTTTTTGCCCATCCCCTCCACCTGCCTCCCCCCTGCTTGATTTTCATGGAGTTTTACTTCCCTCTATGCACATGCGTGCTCATCAGTTAGTTCAAATTTAACAGTGAGTACCTGTGGCATTTGTTTCTCCATTCTTTAGATACTTCACTTACGATAATGGTCTCCAGTTCCATCCAAATTATTCAAAAGGCCTTAATTCATCCTTCTTCATGGCCGAGTAGTATTCCATAGTAGACATATACCACATTTCATTAATCCATTCATGAATTGATGGGCACTTGGGTTAATTCCACATCTTTGCAATTGTTTGCTGTGATAAACATTCAATTATGGTGTCTTTTGGATAAAATGACTTCTTTTCCTTTGGGTAAATACCCAGTAGTGGGATTGCTGGATCAAATGCTAGGTCTACTTTTAGTTCTTTGAGGAATCTCCATACTATTTTCCATAGAGGTTGTACTAATTTTCAGTCCCACCAAGAGTGTATAAGTGTTCCTTTCTCTCTGCATCCATGCCAGCATCTATTGTTTTTTGACTTTTTAATAAAAGCTGTTCTAACTGGGATAAGGCGATATCTCATTGTGGTTTTAATTTTCATTTTCCTGATGATTACAGACGAGCTTTTTTTCCACATGTTTATTGGCCATTTGTCTATCTTCTTTTGAAATGTTTCTGTTCATGTCTTTGCCCAATTTTTAATGGGGTGGTTTGTTTTTTCCTTACTGATTTGATTAAGTTCTTTGTAGATTCTGGCTCTTAGCCCTTTATCAGATATACAGTTTGCAAATATTTTCTCCCATTCTGCAGGTTGTCTATTTGCTCTGCTGATTATTCCCTTAGCTGTGCAGAAGCTTTTAAATTTAATAAAGTCCCATTTATTTATCTTTGTTGCTGCTGTGATTGCCATTGGGGTCTTCTTCATAAATTCTTTGCCTAGGCCAACACCTAGAAGAGTTTTTCCAACATTTTCTTCTAAAATTCTTATAGTTTCATGCCTTACATTTAAATCTTTTATCCATCTTGAATTAATTTTTGTGAGTGGTGAGAGATACAGATCCTGTTTCATTCCTAACATCAAATACCATTTCTTTCCCTTACTAGTTATGTGACATTGGACAAGTTATTCATGTTTGCTGAACCTCAATTTCCTTATCTGTGAAATGGGGATATAGTATCCTTTTAGTTCTATTGTGAAGACTGAATGTGACAGTTTAAGTGGGATAAAAGCACAGGGTCACCTAATTGGCTCCCTACATCTTTTTTTTCTTTCCTTCTTCAGAGACTAGCCAAAGGACAAACCTACACAAAATATGGACATTTGGGATGAACCATTATTGGCCCTCCTTACCTAGGGACAGCCAACTGGGGAGCTGCACTCCCTACCACGCCATTACCCTAGTCACAGAGTGGCATCAGGCTGTCCTCCTTTAATCTGAAAAAATTCTGAAGTAACCCATCAGCATTTCTTGACGAACTCTCAAACTTTAGGGTCAGGCCCTTCTCTGCTTAAAGTTGAAAATAAAATGAGTATTTTAATGTCTTAACTTTAGGCCCTATATCATTTGAAAAAGGATCTGAGGTAAGAGTCAAGTTAACAAAAAGTTCAAGTGGTCCTTTATTTTACTATGCTGTAGGCAGAGGGGAATGTCATTTCTAAAGAGTAATGGGCAACCTCAACATGCTAAGCTATAGCACTCTGGAAAAGGATGAAATCTCCTGGCTGTGGACAGCCTGGGAAGACAGGGTGTAGTGGACACTCCACTCTGAGCATGCTCAGAGCCGCATAGCCGGGGCAGCTGCCACAGCCTTGCTGTAGCCAGCACAGTTTTCTGGGCAGCTGGCTCCAAGCTCTCCTCTCTGGGGGCAGGGGCTGAGGCTGGGCCACTTGGCAGGGTGGGCCCCACAATCAAGAAATGCTGGGTTGTCCCCCTCCCCTCCCTCCAGTCAGGGCCTAAGGCAGACGCCAGATCTTCCTAGCTGGGAAATTGGAAGAGACTCACTTGTTTTTTAATGACAAGGCCTGATCCAGCTGACATGTTTGAGGAACACAGATAAGGCAGGGAAGGAACTTCTTTAGGGAGTGGACACAGGCCTCGTATTTCTTTTTCTCACAGGTTACACCTTGGGATAGTGGAGACTTATGAGACAACAGAGGCACTCAGAGGGGGGTGTTCAGAGTTGGATACCCTCTGGCCACCTCAGTAGGACTGGACCCCACCCTCCAGAGACAGCTGGGCTGCTGGGAAGGGGCCAGTACTGAGATAATTTCATTGTAGAACAGTTTTGGCTAAAGAGAAAAAATAAGAATTGTCCAAAGAAATAAAGTAGCAATAAGAGAGAACCAGATGGAGCCCAGAGGGGCTTCATGTTTACCTTGTGGGAATGGGAAGGCAACCTTTGGACCACCTGGACAGTTCTCCTGCTTCTCCTGCCACATTTCATGTCCATTTCTTAAGCAAAGATGTTAATTAGATCAGTCTTACACAGTGAAACATTTTGTTAGGGAAGATGTAAGCTGGGTCAATCCCTTTGCCTTCCTTTAGCTGTCAGCCCTTAGCAAAGTGTCTGTTTCCAGTTTAGAGGGAGAAATGGACTTTCTAGATTTAATCCAGGTACATGATGTTACTGAAGAGCTTCCAGTCTAACTTGAAATTAGTCTCTTTACTACTAAAGATGTTAAACTCTGCTGATACTTTCTAAGTCCCTCATTTATTTTTCAAAAACATTGTCAATAATTTGCTTTCTTTCTCAGATACCTACTATCTTTTCAGGTCTCTTGTGGCCTTTTTGATTTTTAATTATGTCAAGTTTTGAGGTGCAATTATATCTCCTATACATCTTTTATAATGCCTAGTCAAATTTATCAGGCACACCTCATAGTTTAAAAATCATCTCAGAATGTGAAATTCATTTGCTTAGTCTAATTACTCAATTACAACTTATTTTGTGTTTTGCAATTAAGTATTTTGTATTTTGCACTTACATATTTTTTATTCCCCATTGTATCCCATGGTAAAATCTGGAAGGTAACCCTACACTGAAGTAGTTAAGAAACACAAAACAAAGTATCAGCAAGAATAGTATACTAAGATGGAACCCAGAGTGAGGCAGCTAAGATTGAAGACTTCTGGAGTCAAGTACTGCATGAACATTTAATAAACACATACTACATTTAAGCATGGCTTAACACTGAGGGGAAGGTTACAAGAAGTTCAGTGACTTGTATTTGAACTTGCAACGTTTTAGTGAGCACTTTAATTGGACAGAGAAATTTATTTTCCTGCATTCTGCCTTTCCATGCTCCAACCCTCTTAGCATATTGGCAAAGCTCCTATGGATCAAAATTGCACACATATAAATGGGAGAAACATTTTTGTCAATGTCATCTATTTACCTGAGAGTGGAACAGCATTTAGCTTCCCCTTACATAAGTCACAGGCACCTGTGTTCTTCAAATGACAGCACCCTTTCTCTCTAATCCTCATCACACTGTCTGAAGATAACATAAGGTGGAAGAAAAAAGACAACTGGAGAACTAATTCTGGAAAAATAGGGAGAAACACTGAGAATAAAGTAAAAAGAACTGGGTATAGACTAAAATGAGCCCCTTGAATTTTTTTTTTAACTGAACAGATACCCACCCTATTCTTGTCAAGGATATTGTCACTACACCTTTGTTGTTGCTATATTTTCATTATTTGGGTTATTTCACAAAGGATACATAAAATCCTCAAACAGAATTTCTGGAAGAAGGAAAAAAATATTTAGTGGAAAAAAATACTGGACTCAAGAAACTCTACTAATTAGAATCATAGTCCTGAACAAGCCATATTCTCACTAGGCTCCAGCTGTGCATTTCAAGAGCTGAAAAAAATGGTGAGTCAGTCATTCCTGTGACGTTGACCCCTCTGAGTCATGACCCCAGTGAAAGCCATGGCTCTATCCTGAGGGGTAAAAAAGGCCCTATTTTTCTTAAAATTCTAGGCAATCCACACCAACATTTCTGGACCAAATTTTTTCTTTCCCAGCACTAGTTGTACTTTTAGAAGTTGTTTAAAAATAATGTCTGTTTGACTTTGTCCAGCAGCTTTCAAATTACAAAACTATTTTATCAGAGAATATACTTTGGCACTTGTATTCATCTACATATAAAGTAAAAACTGCTTTCACATATATGTGCAAAGAAACATGAATTTAAATCTAACTTCAATACTAGTATTGTAGTGAGGGCTTCTGCCCGTTTACCATCTTTCTCCCCTAACCCCAGACAAAAATCGTCTACAGAGAACAAGAAACTGTAAGAAGAACACTATATTTAGAAATAAGAACTGGATTTAAAATGCTTTAAACGTTGCAAGGCACTCAAAGATCATCTGGTTTATTGCTGCACATTTATGAGATGAAGATAACTACATTTAAAAGAAAGTATCCAATATTTCTTTTTCCATAAAATATGAGCAACAGCCTGGTCTTTTGGCTTGTGGCAACTTCTCTAGGTCTCAGTTTCTTCATCTACAAAATGAAGGAGGTCACTTAACAGCCTCAGGAGTTTTCAGCTAATTAAACTAGAATTTTTTTTAACTTGCTCCTTATGCTGCAAGGCATGATAATCATAACATCAAGCTTTTCATGTTGTGTGTGTCCAAACAACACACATGTTGTGTGTTAACTCCAAAACAACCTATGAATGTTTCCATTGCAGTAATGCAAAGAAAGAACTAATTAATTCCCTGCAGTTATAACTATCATATAAAGTAACAGATTTTGATAAATACCCAAAACCTGATAACCCTCAGACAAACATCAGGTATTTTTTGCTTTCTGAGTTTTTTTTTTTTAATACAATAGAAATTATTCCATTAAACAAATGATTGTGCTGGAGATATTTGCAATTTATGTTAAGAATGAAAAAATTGGCTACATTTTGTTAAAGATATAGAATCAGAATATAACATACTTAGGCTGTGTTCTCTTCTTCACACTGAAATCATTAGGTACCTTCAATTTACTATGAAATTTCCAGATATTTGGATGGTTTTATCTTTTCATAATTGAAAATCTAGGAAATGCCTAAATGATATCACAAAATAAAAACTGAAGACAGCCATCCTTTCTGTTGACCTGTACTAAGAATGTTCAGAAGTTCGCTTAATCCAGAAATAACACTGAGTGGCTATTTTGTGCAGTGCAGTGTGGTCAGTGTCTTTGGGAGGATATAGGGATCAAATAAGACAAAGACCTGGCCTGAAGAGCCTGGATACTGAAGTTGGGAAGAAAGGTATTTATGTAGCCAAAAGGGAAATAAGAGGAGGGAGCAAGAGAGGCAAGAGAAAGGAAATGACAGGGTCAGGAAGGAAAGCTAGAGAAAGTCACCTAGACCAGTGCTTTTCAACTTGAATGTGGATATGAATCACCTAGAGATCATATTAAAATACAGGTTCTGATTCAGTAGGTCTGGGGTGGGGCCTGAGAGTCTGCATTTCTAAGAGCTTTCGGGTGATGCGGATGTTACTCACTTGTGTATATCACTTTCGGAAGCAAGAGTCTAGAAGACTAGCATCACCCAACAGAACTTTCTGCAATGACAGAGATGTTCTACATCAGAGTTACGCAATATGGTAGCTGCCAGGCACATGTGGCTGGCTGTTCAGCACTTGAAACATAATGAGTATGACTGAGAAACCGAATTTTAACTTTAACAAATTTAGATTTAAATAGATACATGTGTCTAATAGCTACCTTATTGGACAGTGCAGGTCTAGTTAATGAAGTTAATTTAGAGCACACTGAATTGTAGGCCTTAATTTCCTACGTGCTTTGGTTGCATAAATTAATTTAGTTCAGGATTTCTTAACCTTGGCTGGATAATTCTTTCTTATTTTGGGCTGAGGGGCTGGTCTTTCCATTGTAAGATACTTAGCAGCACTCTGGCTTCTGCCCAGTAGATGCCAGTAGTTCGCCCCAGTTCTGAACATCAAACATATCTCCAGACATTGCCAAATGTTTTCCTAGGGGCAAAACCAGTGGTCTAGATAATGCTTTTATATAGAAAGTTAGATGCGGTGAACAGCGACACTCAAAAATAGCATGGGTATTTATATTAGTTTTCTATTGCTGCTGTAACAAATTATCACAAACTCAGTGGCTCAGAACACAAATTTATTCTCTCATACTTCTAGAGGTCAGAAATCTGATAAGAATCTCACTGGACTAAAATCAAGGTGTTGGCAGGGCTAGGTTTCTTTTTAGAGGCTCTGGAGGAGAATCAGTTTCCTTGACTTTCGCAGCTTTCAGAGGCTACCGCATTCCAGGGCTCATGGACCATTCTTCCATCCGAAGCTGATAATATCCAGCACAGCCTCCCTATCTCAAGGCCTTTAACTTAATCACTTCTGAAAAGTCCCTTTGGCCATGTAGGGTGACATATTCACAGGTACCAGGGATCGTGAACATCTTTGGTGGTGCATATTTCTCACTCCCGCAGCATTAAAATAAAAATTTAAAGCAGTAAATAATTTTACACCTAAAATAAGATGAAGTTTTCCCCCAAAGTCCTAGAGAGCTGTGATTTTATTCTGTGCCACAAATACATCCCTACCTAACTTTTTATAGTGTTCCCATGCACACACAAATTTGTCTAAAACAGAATCAAGATTTTCTCCTTTGAAAGTCATACTTTCAGGCACCGCCCCATGCTTCCCCAACCCTAGCTGAGATACGATTATAAAGTTACTTTTTTAACACCCAACAAATCAGAAAATATCATTCATTGCTGAATCTTTAGATGTTTTCTAGAATTTAAGAATTCCATTTGTATTTTATAGTTATATTTACTATTTTTTTAAATTTCCTTTAGATTTTTTGTTATTTTCCTTAAAAGTGAAGGTGGTATTTGGTTGTCTGAACTCTCACCCAAAACCTTCATCAGCACCTCTCCTATACGTTTCAGATTTTTGCTCATATGTGCCACGGGCTGGGACATCTTAAGTTATAGAACACTTAGTAACAAAGTTAATTGAATCTAATTATAGTGCAAAGATATTTAAAACAAATCCTTTCTTCATTCTGTTCCTATAAATTGCTCTTTCCACTAAAAGCCTGTATCTGCTCAAGTGTTTCTGAGATGGGGGGTGATGAGTAAATAAAGCCAGATGGCATTTACACTTAGCATTTCTTTCCCTTTTCGAGTTTGATACATACATTTTGAAAGCTCATTTTCCTAGACGTGAGAAGTTAAGATTGGTGAGGTTGACAAGAGGAACAAAGAAGGAGAAGTGGTGGCCTGAGGACAGAGTATTTTCTGACTCACTTTACCACCGCAGTAACAGTGGCAATCTGAAAGCAAGAGGCTTTAACACTTCTTCCCCACTCCTAATGATTCAAGGACTTTCACTCATTGAAGCCCATCATAGCAGCATGAGTACTGAGTGGGGGAAAGAGAGAGCAGGGTAGGATAATACCTAATGTCCAGGATTGCTATAAGAACCAAAGGAAGCTAAATATACCAAATGCTTGGCATGTAATGAGGACTCTACAGTAGCTATTATTATCCAGGGACACGCCTTTTATCAGAAACTTCACCAAAGGTAGTAATAGTTTTGGAAACAAAGTGAAACATTCAAGAGATCAGATTAGCAAGGGTTATGGCACAGAAATACATCAAGCTCTACAGACAAGAGAGATGTTACCTCCAAAGCTGAAATTCTCCCAGGCTTATCTTTGAGACTCTAAGATCACTGGGACTCTAGGATCAACCACATGACTACATTGCTGGTCTTCTATGTTAGGAGAATGTTAACCCCTTTGATGTAATGTGTTTCTTAAAAAAGAGTAAAATCCTACTTCTCTATTTTTATAACTCTGACACCAGTGATGTTTTAGAAAAACTTATTTCAAGCCATGTGTTCTTTTCTTTGGGAGAAAACTGAGGAAAGACAAGCAATCATTCAGAATATCATCTCCATAATTTTAGCTTGTGCTCGAAATGCAAGCTTATTTTTTCATTTTTAATATCAACCCAACACATGCCAAAATAGTCACCTCAAAAAATTCTCTAATAACAGTACATATTCTGATCATTGTGTGGTAGAATATTTTTTCATATTAAAATATTTTTCTTGGGTTTGACACTTACGGTCAGGAAAATAAAATGTTTCACAACAACAAAACTATTAGAGTTCATAACTAGTTATCAAAGTACTTTAAAAACAGCTAACTTTCCTCTAGGCCCCGTCAAGGACAAACTAATTTTTAAATTAAAATGCTTTTATATGTAAAATACACAAATCTATTCAGCAAATATAAAACATAACAAATGTATTATATAAAATATGAATTATATATTTTATGTATAAGAACAAAGTTTCCATAGTGGTATTGGATCTATTTTAAGGCCCAACTTAAGAATAAAGGAAGTTTCTAAAAATTATGATATAAAGAAATCCTTCACTGATGTAAAATAGATTCAGATTAATATTTTAACTTTGTAATTAAAAACCTAAACTTAAGAATAAAACAACTTGTATGAATCTGTACATATTTTCTGGTATTACAATGTAGCTACCTAACCACAAAAGTTAATATATGTTTGGAAATGTTAAAAATTGCATCAATCATATAACTCTAACAAAGGGGAGAAAAGGATAATACCATATCTGAGAAACGACTAAATCTTATTTCAGAATTTGATAGCAATTATGTCACAAACAACAAATATTCCTAACAATAATATACTGTCTAGAGAATAATATCATGGAAACGTCAAGGGAGAAACAGTGAGAAACTAAGACTAACAGATGTGTGGAGAACAACCTAGAATAATTCACTGGAGACTTGGCAGTCTCTAATGATGGTTCTAAAACCTTTAGCTCTGTTTAAAAAAAAAGTCAGCAAAGTTCTTGGTCTTCAATAGAATAGAGTCTCTGATGGAAGAAGAGTACGGAGAAAACATTATAAAGATAAAGAAAGTTGCTGGGTGTGGTAGGCACACCTGTAGTCCCAGATACTCTGGAGGCTGAGGTGGGAGGATTGCTTGAGCCCAGGAGTTCAAAGCCAGACTGAGCAATGTAGCAAGACACAAGAAAGAAGGGAAGGAGGGAAGGAAGGAGGGAAGGAGAGAAGGAAGAATGGAAGGACACAATCACCTAGGCCAAAATAAACAGGTTATCTGTAAAGGGAGAATAACAAGACTAACCAGAATCTGCTATGACAACATTAAGAATCAGGGTCAAGTAAGGCAACATCTGTAAGAGTTCACAGAAAATGTATTCACCTATTAATTCCATATTCTCTCCTGACCTCAGATAAAGGATATGTTTTTGTCTCTGCATGATGGGACTACAGGTGACCATTCTCATTCTTTGATTTTCACTATTTCCAAATTTATCTGTACTGTTCATATATTACCTTTATAGTAAAAGAAAATAAATTATTATTAATCGTGATTTTGAGATTAAAGCACCAGAACAAAAAGCAAGAACTACAGAGACTTACCCTTAGACCACACACACACACACACACACACACACACACAGTTTTTGATTTCAGGGAAAGGCTAAATTGGATTCATAAGAAAATTATATTACAGAAGATAGAGGCTTAGGCTCTTTTCCAACTCAAATAATCCAGCTCCGCATTAATTGTTCTTTGTTTACTTATTCTTGGGAAATAATTGTTTTTTTGTTTTATTCTTTTTTTCCCTTAAGCATATCTTAGGAATATTTTCCATTAAAACTAGAAATTATCATTAATTTTAAATATTTAAATTTAAATATTTAGAAATATTTAGTAGGCTATTTAAACATATTTTTACTTTTACTATTTAAAAAATTTTAAGACATTTAATTTTATGACTTATTGATGCTTAATAAAATATTAATAAATTATTGAGATGGCTATTTTTACTAATATAATTTAAATACATTAAATTTTAATTATTTTAATTTTAATTATTAAAGTATTGAAATGGGAAATTCTTAATTAAATTAATGCTTGATCACATAGCTTGGAAAGAAACCCAAAGGGAAATATAAAGTAGGATAACCTAAAAGAATAAAGACATTTTAGAAGAACATTCTAGTCTCTCAGAGAGATTCATTAGTCAGTGAGGTTAACTAGGCACTGTGAGAAAATGCCTTTTCTTCTGTGCACCAGAAACTCCCTGACCTGAGCACAACTTCCCAGAAAGCCTTTGAAAAGGGCCAGCTCCTAGAATTGCTGGGAAGCCCATTGTGCTAGAAAGAACCATGTTGAAGAAAACAGGAGTTCCCAGCATCCTTTCAGGAGACTTGATGTGGTCACACATAGAAAAAAGCTTAAGGGGATTTTTAGTGTCCGTATCAGAAAGGACAAGAGATCTACCAACCAGACACCAGGGTAGTAAAAGGCTGTATGATGCTGAAACTTTCCTGTACAGGCAGACCTTGTTATATTGTGCTTCACTACCATGTTTTTTACAAAGTGAAGTTTTGTGGAAACCCTGCCTCAAGCAAGTCTATTGGCACCATTTTTCTAACAGCATGTGCTTATTTCATGTCTCTACATCACATTTTGGTAATTCCTGCAATATTTCAAACTTTTTCTTTATTATATTATCTGTTATCGTGATCTGTGTTCAGTGATCTTTGATGCACTATTGCAGTTGTTTGGGGGGACCGTGAACCACACCCATATAAGATAGCAAATTGAATTGATGCATGTTGTGTGTGTTCTGACTTCTCCAATGACTAGCTGTTCTCCCACCTCTCTCCTTCTCCCTGGGCCTCCCTATACCCTGAGACAGAACAATATTGAAATAAAGTCCAATTTAATAACCCTACAATGACCTCTAAGTGTCCAAGTGAAAGGAAGAGTTGTAGGACTCTCATTTTAAATCAAAAGTTAGAAATGATTGGGCTTAGTGAGGAAAGCATGGCAAAAGCCAAACATTGGCCAAGTTGTGAATGCAAAGGAAAAGTCCTTGAGGGAAATTAAAAGAGCTACTCCAGTGAACACACAAATGATAAAAAAGTGAAACAGCCTCCATAACCTAAAAGGGCAAGGTGAAGCAGCAAATGCTGATGTAGAAGCTGCAGCAAGTTATCCAGAAGATCTGGCTAAGATAATTGATGAAAAGTGATTACACTAAACAACACATTGTTTAATGTAAATAAAACAGCCTTATGTTGGAAAATGCCATCTAGTACTTTCATAGCTAGAGAGTCAAGCAATGCCTGGCTTCAAAGCTTCAAAGTATAGGCTGACTGTCTTGTTAGGGACTAATGTAGCTGGTGACTTTAAGTTCAAGCCAATACTTGTTTACCATTCTGAATATCCTAAGGGCCCTGAAGAATTATGCTAAATCTACTCTGCCTGTGATCCAGAAATGGACCAACAAAGCCTAGATGACAGCACATCTGTTTACAGCATAGTTTACTGAATATATTAAGCCTATTGTTGAGAACTACTGTTCAGAAAAAAAAGATTCCTTCTAAAATGTTACTGCTCATTGACAATGTACCTAATCACCCAAGAGATTTGATGGAGGTATACAAAAAGATTAATGTTTTCATGCCTGCTAACACAACATCAATTCTACAGTCCATTGATCAAAGAGTAATTTTGACTTTGAAGTCTTATTATTTAAGAAATACATTTTGTAATGCTATACCTACCAACTGATGAATCTGGGCAAAGTCAACTGAAGACCTTCTGGAAAGGATTCGCTATTCTAGATACCAGTAAGAACATTCCTGATTCATGGGAAGAGGTCAAATTATCAACATTAACAGGTGTTTGGAAGAAGTTGATTCCAACCCTCATGGATGACTTTAAGGGGTTCAAGACTTCAGGGGAGAAAGTAACTGCATATGTGGTAGAAAGAGCAAGAGAGCTAGAAGTGGAGCCTGAAGAGGTGACTGCATTGCTGTAATCTTATGAGAAAACTTTAATGAACGAAGAGTTGCTTCTTACGGATGAGATAAAATCTACTCCCGGTGAAGATGCTGTGAACATTGTTGAAATGCCAACAAAGGATTTAGAATAGTACATAACCTCAGTTGATAAAGCAGCTGCAAGGTTTGAGAGGATTGACTCCAATTTTGAAAGAAATTCTACTGCGGGTAAAATGCTATCAAATAGCACCACATGCAACAGAGAAATTTTTTGTGAAAGTCAATTGATACAGCAAACTTCACTGTTGTCTCACTTTAAGAAACTGCCACAGCTACCCCAACCTTCAGCAACCACCACCCTGATCAGTCAGCAGTCATCAACATTGAGGCAAGACCCTTTGACAGCAAGATAACGACTTGCAGGAAGCTGAGATAGCATATCTTTAGCAATAAAGTATTTTTAAGTACATACATTGTTTTTTTAGACATAATGCTATTGCACACTCAACAGACTACACTATAGTGTAGTGGGAAACCAAAAAATTTTATTATAATATTTGCTTTATTGCAGTGTTCTGGAACCAAACCAGCAATATCTCCAAGGTATGCCTGTTTCTTTCCCATATTCTTACCTTCTATTTCTCAGTTGAAATCAGAATTAAACACTTATAATACAGAAAAAAGCTGAGTGATTGTTTCAAGGGACAGCCAGAAAGTGGAAAAGCTAGGAAGACAGTATCTCAATCTATATAAAACTGCAAAGGCAGAAACCTTTTAGTGATAGAGAAGTTAGGTGATAGAAGAAATGCAGTTTGGGTCAAGGAGGGCTGTGGAAGAGAGAAAGGCAAACACAAGAACAATGCAGAAACAAAGTGACCGAATCACAGCTTTTAAATACTTAACAACAGAAAATGGAAAGAAAAACAACTTCTTTCCAAACACACTCTACTTCTGACCACCCATAAGGCCAGAGCTCTTTGCTGTGACCCTCTCCACCAGAAGAACTTCATATCACAGAACACTGTTAACTTGGGAACTTGAATATTGCCAGGAATCTCCACCCCTCAAAGAAAATTCTGACTTCTTTATAAATACAAATATCTGATACCCAACTGGGAGGTAGAATATAAAACATTGAAAAAGAAAAACTCTTACCTTTTAATAAGAGTTTTAAAATAAGGGATTTATTAGGGGACAAAGACCTTTTTGCTTACTAGAGTTCTCATTTTTTTGTCTTCTAAAAGCAAAGAGACAAGAGGAAACCATAAATGAGCTTTTTCTGCATAATAAAACCCATCTTCAGATTTTCATCATTCAGAGAGCACTGAAATTTTATTAATGGAGCTAGTGTTTGGATACTCAGGCTTTCATGAACTATGGAAGTTGGTATAGTCTAAATTTGAATCAAGTATTAAAATATAGCCATGCCTCTTACTGAAGACAATGTTTCAACATCCAAGCTTTTCATTACTCAAATTGTATCCAAGGAGAAGGGCTAGAGAGTTCATTCTAAATGTCACCAGGACACTCTGTCCTTCCTTCTTCATCCTCCAGATGAGAAGGGCCCCTTTCAGTTCACAGGGTGCTAATCTTGCATCTCTTGGGATTGTCCCAACAAATAAAAGGGCTGACCTCAGCTGAATGGAGCAATTGGTCAAATCTGGGAAGATCAGATTTTCAGCCTCAGAAGTTTTGGCAAGCTTAGGAGGCTAACAGACATTGAGAGAGGACTCCCCAGCAGACATTTTGCATTTACTCTCCAGCACAGCATATGAAGTAGGATCGTTTGTGCTATTTCTCTGATGAGGAACCTAAACTTGAAATCAATTGGCTTGTTAAGCTACTCGTTCAAATTAAAGACTATATTCAAATTCAGATCCTCCATTATATTCCTGACCTAGAAACTCATCTGTCAAATAGGTTTCATCTAGGTGTGTATCTAGCTATGTTTATGTAACTGAAGTGTTAACTGTCTGACTCCAAAGGTGTTTTTCTACCAGACCATGGTTCGTAGAAAATACAGACTTTTAGAGCAGCTGTTAGATTAAGTACAAGTTTTCAAAGGTAGTATTATATTTACCACTTTTACAAGTAAGCCCTACAACCAGATCAGAAATTAGGGTAAGAGATTTCAGCTTTCCTTCTTAGGCAGTGGGGAGCCACTTAAATTATTGAGTAGGAATATCTAAGTGACCATTTTGTAGGATGTAGAGGAAGGGGGAGATGCTGAAAGTGGAGAGAATGGATAAGAAGTTTCAGGTACCTGCTATATTCCTCCACAAGAAGGCTGGCTGTTATTAGACTATATTAACAAGACACGTCCAAGTTAGATAACTATCACTGACCTTTATGTTTAGCAAAAGATGTGGGGCAAAAAGAAGTTCCCCAATTGCTTTTCTTCCCTTAGTTCCTGCCCACAAAGGATGCCAGTATCTCAAAAGGTACCTTTTCCCAAGAGAAAGCCAGCTCCATACCCAAGAACTATCAACTCCCAACCCTTGCTTGAATCTAATGTTTCCTTTTGTCTTCTTATGTAGCTGTCTCCCTACCCTTTAAACTGTTTTATCACTTTGTACTCAAACGTTTTTAATAAATGTGTTTCTACGAAATTTCTAGAATAATTCTGGTTGTGAGAATAACTCATGGTTTCCTTCTTTCTCAGACTGGCAATCTTATCAAGAGAGGCAGAATGCTGCTACTTACACAGAAGATGCCTGATAAAGTATGCACAGACAGACTTCTTTTTATCTCTTTTTACTTCCTTTCTTCATTAAAGACTCCAGGGAAGGAGGGGGGGAAAAAGCTCATTTTATTTTGCTTGCTGAGATGGTACTTCTGTGTTTTACTTCTCCTTAAAAATGAATGGTTTAGTTCTCAGGCTAAGTGAAGTGCCAATCTCATCCTCAAAACTGGAATCTATCCTTAGTTCTAACCACTTGGCTTGCATAAGAGCTTGAGGAAACAGATCTCACAAGTTAAAACAGGCAGACAGAATTTAATGACCAGAATGATGGTGAGGACCCCTTTGAGCAGGCGACACTGACGTGCAGTATAGAGGTCATACATTTAAGATGCAGACACCATCCTCAAGGAGATTTGTAACTGTTTTTAAACATCCTGTATAATGGTATTCAAATTGTGTTTATGATTTTATAGTTCATCTTCTTTCATTTAAAAAAAATTAAGATTTATTGCTATTTTATGATCATGAGAGCAATAAGTGTACATTGCAGAATATTTTAAAAATAAGATACAACAAAAAGTTATCTGTAATTCCATCTTTGGGATCCAATGTGTGAAAATCTTATACAAAATGTGTATATGTATGTACGAAGTCATATACATATATACATATATATGTTGCATGTACATATACATACAACCACACATATCTTTGTATGTATAAATTTTTCTTAGAATTCCTAGAAGTACAAAGATACAAAAGGATATGAACAGTTTAAAGTCTTTAGATGTATATTTTGGCTTATTTTTCCATCAATAATGAAAAAATGACTGACTTCCCTAAGAAAGAAGAGATAAGTAAAAAGTTTGCCTTTTTTTTTTTTTTACCTCTCCCTGCTTACTCCTAGTGTCTGTCAATATAAGAACTTAATAAATTATCAAATTATCCATTTTAAAATCATGGTAACAACAATGTGAATTACCAAAATCAAGCAAACAGGTTAAGTACAGAATGATATAAACCTACAATAAAATGTTAAACAGATTTAGGAACAAATTCTATTTAGGATAAAGGAAATTGTGTTGAGTATATCAATTTTATAACAGAACTACATATTTATATGCATGTACAAACACACACAATAGCCAGCATCTATTGAGGCTTTGCCGCATGCCTTTCACTGTGCTAAGCTCATTGAAGATACTTTCTCACGTAGTTCTTGGCAATAACCTTATAAAACAGGCACTCCTTCTATCTCTATTTTACAGATGAGGAAATTAAGGTTCAAAGATGTCAAGAAACTTCTCTGAACAATGCAGCTAATAAATGGGAGAGCTGGAATCTTAATCCGGACCTGTATGCCTACAGAAGCCTTTGCCCCTGGCTGCAATGCTATACTGCCATAGGAAAAACACGCTGGATGGAAATATACCAGAATGGTAGTGGTCAAATTCAGGACCTTTGTACCCTTATTTAAATGTTTCTGTAGAGTATAAAACATTGACACCGGATGTGATTTACTTTTATTAATATAATCAGGAATAAATTAGTGAATAAAAAATACTGCATGTAGGTTTTATGACTCAGAGCCATGAGGCCTGGAAGGCCCAGTCCCCTGCTCCTATAGGACACCCATTATCATGTTGAGACCCTTGAGTTGGCCATGAGTTTTCCCTCTCCTTTTCCTTGCAGTTGGGGTGGAATAGTCTCCTAATGAGGCAGATGTCTTTTTAAGCTCCTCAGGTTTGTCTAGAGAATGCTAATTCCCAATCCCCACATCCCATACCCCCAAAATCCACTGACTTCAATCTTTATATATAACTAGAAATAATTTTTAAAAGATATGTCCAGATGTTATCAATAAAGATAATCTGGAAATAACTATAAAATATATGGTGAACTCTGTGATTCACTCTTTTAGATAAGCTAAAATAAAGATTTTTTTAAAAGACTACTGAGGGAAGATACAGCAGAATAACTAGGGCTAGGTGTGTTCATTTTTGATACTGTAACAACTTTAGAGTTGGAAGATAAAACAACCTTTTTTAAAAACATAATCTCTACTACGTGAAGTATCCCAAGAATGGAAAAATAAGCACCACATGTACTCATCACCAAATTGGTTTCCCTGATCATCACCTAAGAGCACATTTAGGAATAACACTGATCGGGTGTCGGGTGTCGGGCAGATGTGGGTGGGGGAGGGGATGGGTGTATACATACATAAAGAGTGCGATGCGCACTGTCTAGGGGATGGACACGTTTGAAGCTCTGACTTGGGGGGATGGGAGGCAAGGGCATTATACGTAACCTAAACTTTTGTACCCCCACAATATGCTGAAATAAGAATAAAAAATACATAATTGAAGGTATGAAAAATAAAACTTTAAAATTTTCTTAAATATTTGGGGTGCAGGGCAGTAAGTTTCAAAAGGATTAAGAAACACTATGATAACCCTGATTCCTGATTGAGACAACCAATATATTAGAAAGACAAATGACTGCACTATGTCTTTCAAGCCCCACAGAAATGCCTTACCGAGCTGCACTTTGGTCACAGGCCACCAGCCTTCACTGAGGAATGAGAAAAGACGTGACTTTATGGAACATGGTACTGCATGTGCCACAAAGAATGAGTTGTCTAGAACTTCACGCCCTGGCCCATGTGTCCATCACAGATGAATACCCACAGGAGTATGTCTCTTTGGGCTCAGTGCTTAGAAGGGTTATTTCTCCTGATCTTACTTTATGGCCACCAAATCGTGAATCTACTTGGGTTTACATCTATGTTAACTGCTAAAAAATATGTCCTTGCCTGACTCCATATCCCATTCTCCCGTTCATTTTTCCCTCTCCCTCCTTTTTCTTATTTTTAACTCAGTGTTGTCCTCTGAACTGTATGCATCTTTTTCAGCTGCCTCAAATCCTTTTTTTATACAAGGTTAAGTATAAATAAACACAGGTACATACTGCACACGTCTGCAAGACTGTTTATGTAATGCTGCTATTTGGACATAAAAACCACCCAACACGAATGGGACCAGCATGTTTCCTATAGACCCAAAAGAAAAAAAAAATAATTGTTCATTTATATTGTGACAGCGAGATCTGCTTATAAGATCTAAGTCTAAGATCTGTCACCCACAGGCCATTCTGCAGACATTCAGATTACAACCTGAACCCAACAGAGCTTTGGGCTTATCTGCAGGGTAACAATTACCTCATGATTATGTGTTTCTACGGCACTGTACTCAAGAAGTAAGTGATCTGGGTATAAGACTTCCAGCCAACCTTGAGGTGAGTGGACAAAAGGAATTGTCAGGTTAGAGATGAGGCATTTCAAAAACAAACAAAGAGAAGGGATAGAGGAAGGGCAAGTGAAGGAATGGGTGAAGGGATAGCAGAATCAGAAAAGCATAATGTTTCCGCAGCCAAAGTTAGGGAAAAATGCAAAAATGAAATGCTAGATGATACATTCTTTAAGAGAAGACAAATATTTCTGGTGCAATTTTTTTTAATAAACATAGATGTAAATAAATACACACAACATTCCACCCTTTAGTCTTCAATCTAACACCATTAATTCCTTTTAAAATGGCATTTTTTTAAAAGCTAATTTTTCTTCCATCTGTACTCAAAACACAGAGTACATCTATGGTGAAAAAACCCTAAGGTGACTCCCAATCAGTCACACTCTTGTGTAGTCCCTCCTCCCCGTGTATGGGCAGAATTGGCTTCTAACAAATAGAATAGGGCAATGGTTACAGACAGTTACTTCCTTGATCAGATTCTGTTAAATAGCAAAAGTGAAGGGGATTTGCAGATATAATTAAACTGGCTTTAAATTGATCAAAAGGGAGATTATCCTGGGTCAGTCAGACCTAATGAAGTGAGCTCTTTAAAAAATAGAAGCCAGAAACTACAAGGAAATGAATTCTGCCAACGATCTAAGGGAACTTGGAAGCAGATCATTCCCTAGCTGGGCCTCCAGATGGGAATGCAGCCCAGCCGACACCCTGATTTCAGCCTGTGAGGCCCTGAGCACAGAACCCAGCTAAGGCATTCCTGAACTGATAACCTCTAGAAACTGTGAGATAATAAATACATGGGTGTTTCTTAAACCACTAAGTTTGTGGCCATTTGTTACGCAGCATAAAAAACCAATACAACATCTAAAGACAGCAAATTTGCATGAGAATTGCCTTATGTCAATGAAACAGCAAAAATATAATAGAAATCTCAGACTCCTCTCTTAATTTCCCACATCACACTTAGTCAAGTTCTTCCATCTTAGATGTCCCAGATATTTAAACTAAAGCTGCTGCTACCACATCCAGGAAGCTTTGCTGGAGAATCACCCTGCCGTCACTGTGGGGGTTTCAGTGCTTACGTAAGCCCAAAGAAACCTCCTTCAATAAATGTTTAACCCGGCCAACCTATGACTGCCACAATTTTCTAATCACCCAGAGAATGAAACATCATCGTTAGATCGTCAGTGACTCAGCACATTCACGGCCATGCCTTCAACCTCAAAGCTCCGTAACTATGTACTTGTTCTGCTTTCACCTATTTGGGCATTAAAATCACCAGGCAAGCACAGAAACCAATAAACTTCCTGTAGGCCTGGAAGGAGGAGGCAATGTTTCATTTCCATTTTAACACTGAGATCAAAACACAGCCTAAGGTCAGGCTATTCAGCTGAGACTTGATTCCGTAATAGCATGTTCTCTCTGCTCTGCACAAAATTATACCCTGATGATGTATTTCCACGCCACTGTGCCCAGAAAGTGGTTAGGCAGTGACAGCTCTAGCATGGGTGAAAGGGTTAGGCATCCAAATATTAGGGAAAATGGAGAAGAGGGGGAACAGAAAGTTTGTCTCTTTTTCTGAGGCATTTTTCTGTCACAATTGGAAATCCAACTTAAAAATTCTCCTTATACTTTTTTTTGAGAGATGAATGCAATGCCTTAGATACACAGTTTAACTAAGGCCAATGGGCATTTTATCTTTTAAAATTATTTCTAACAACAAAGCATTGGCAATTTTTTTCAACTGTTGTGATTCTTATGCACTAATCCAAACCACTATAACACTTACATGTATTAGACTGAGCAGAAATAGCAAATTTTCATTGTTTAGAAAAATCAAAGAGAGTAATAACCTTCTCTTCCTTCCTTTCTTTCCTTCCTTTATTCCTTCCTCTTTTGTTTTTAACTTTTGAAATATTGATGGCAGCAATATAGCAAGTAAGGGGCACCTGCATTGAAATCATAAATTTTGGGTTAGGGTATGGGGTCTAGCAAATACTGAATTAGCTTCAGCAATTCCCATATTCTGAGTCTCAGTTTTACCATCCCTAAAATGGGCAAAATAATGTCTGTACTATCATACCTACAATTTCATGAAAATCTTAATAAGAGAGTATACACATCTACAAAGATATTTTAGTATATACAAACCAAATGTTATATGTTTTTTCATTTCAATATTTATGCTTTTTCTCATAAAGTGGCAAACATAGATACTAAGTTTTAAAAATGAGTAGCTTGTTACTTTGTTCCTAACAAAAATTAAAATGTTTAAAAGTAAATTTCAAAGTTACTGTCAGAAAAAAAATAGTAACAGTTAACATTTATTAAATGCTTACTACATGTCAGGCATTGTGTTAAGGGATACCACATATTTCCTCCTTTGATTGTCACACAAAGGAAGACCCAGTAGTATCTCCATTTTGCAGATAAAGAATCTGAAATTTCAGGAAATTAAGCAAAAAGAGGTAAACCTGAGATTTAAAAAAATCGAGCAGTCTAATCCAGAGTCCACAATTAACCACTCAACTGTTTCAAATACATTTTCTGGGTTGACACTCCACGAACGGGAGCAATGAGATGTGGTCTGGGCACACAGGTGGTCTTCGTTGCTATAAAGCAGAGAGTGTCCCTGGGAGCTAGGCAGCCTGGGTGGAGGACATGCCCACCCACACTGCAGGGAGACCACCACAGACAGACACCTAATGCTCTGCCACATCGCCAGCATGCCATTACGGCAGCCTATGATGGAAATGGTGCTTCCTGGAGCTGTGAACTGAAGAAGTCCTACAGAATTTAGAACACATCAATTGACCTACAGCCAGCTACCAAACCACATCAGAGCCTACAGGGCTGCATCTAGGTCTGCAAAGGTCCAGAGACTGCTGCTGCTGTTGCTGCTTGATGGTAACTAAACAGAGACCAGCCCTGGGCAAAGGGGAAGGAAACTAGACAGCTAGAATCAAGAAATAAATAAAAGCAGGAACTAGAGAACAAGAGGAGTCAACAAGCCAAAAGAAAACAAAACTTAAGTAAAGCCAGAAACAAGGAATATAACAGGGCTCTGATTCCCAAACTGTACCCCAAGGCACCTTGAGGTGCCACAGTGAATTTAGAAGACCACCACCATGTATTTTAAAATCGAGGGAAACATTAACACTTGAACTACTAGTTGGAGGTAGTTCACAGCTTCAACATTAGATGGCATTACATTCCTTTCGACAACGTCATGTCTTTACAATATGATGTCTGCTATGATAAAAATGAAGTATTGCATAAAACTCAGTGTGGAACAGGAAATGAGGATGGTGGTGTCCAAGCTTTGAGAAGTTATTCAGTACCCAACAGGCACACCACCTCCTAGTAACTGTTAAAAATTAGACAAAATGATATTTTTTCTTTCAATTTATGTGACTTTGCTTTACAAAATGGGAACTAATTTATTAGGACCTAAATACTCATTAATTTGATTTAACGAATTTACTAAATGAAACTGTTAGATATTTCTCTTGGCCTAAGGGCACTGGGAAAAAAATGTGAGACAGAGCACTGAGGACTGAGAAACTGTGGGAACATTATTTGGGGATTAAAGTTGTCTAGGGAAGACAGAAAAGTAGGAGCTCTCAGAAGTGAGCTGCGTATCTGTTTTATGTTTTTAGTATCATTATTTCAACGTATTACGGAGGTACAAATGCTTTTGGTGACATGGATTGCTTTTATAACACTTGAGTCACAGCTATAAGTGTGCCCATCACCCAAATAAGTGTTCATTGTACCATTAGGTAGGTTTTTCCTCCCCCATCCCTCCTGCTGAGTTTTACATTCCTTTGGGCACATGTATATCTATTTTCAAGTCTTTCAGGATTCTTGGATATGGCAGCACCACCCAGTCAAAGGGAGACTTGCTTGTCCCACCAAGTCCCAGAAGCAGGATGGATCCCAACCAGGGGTGCTCCTCCTCCTCACAATATAATATAGATCTACCATAATGAGGATTAATTCAGGGATTTTAGGTTGCAGCATAGCAATATTGTCTCATGGAAACACCAAGTTATGTATTATATATTTTTAAAATAGTATCTACCAAGTACTTATATGCTTGGCATCTTATACAGTCTCTGACTTACGATGGTTCAACATTACAATGGTGTGAACGCCATATGCATTCAGTAGAAACCATATGTCAAGTACCCACACAACCATTCTGTTTTTCTTCTGTACAGTATTCAGTAAATTACATGAAATATTCAATACTTTATTATAAAACAGGCTTTGTGTTAGATGATTTTGCCCTACTCTGGGCTAGTGTGAGTGTTCTGAGCACATTAAAGGTAGAGTAAGCTAAGCTATGCTGTTTGGTAGGGTAGGTGTATCAAATGCATTTTCGACCTACAAAAGTTTCAACTTATGATGGGTTTATTGGGATGTCACCCCATCGTAAATTGAGGAATAGCTGTATAATAATCTTACTTAAATTTTTGAGGTTTTACTGTTCCTTCTCTGCCTCTTTTACAGACAAGGAAACTGAAGCTTGGAGCAATTGGACACGTTGTCCAAGTTGACTCCGCTGGAATGTATGTAGTAGAGTCAGGATTAGAATCTAGGAAGTTGGGGCTTCAAAAGTAACACTGTTAACCACTGTGCTATACTGTTCAGCTGTTAGGCCTTTAGGTTTCTAAAGAAGTAAATATACACTAGACCTCTACATGGAACAAAGTACTTCAAATAAGTATATACATTTAAATGTGACCAAATGCATTTCTATTTTTATTTACTTTTAGTTTCTAAATCCCTGACACATTTCCGTCTCTTTCAGTTTTGCTAACGTTTATCCTCATGAATAAAAATTATGTAAATGGTTATAATATAGAAACATTAAAAAAAAAGCCATTCAATATTGGCATGTAGATGACAAAATTCTCCCATTCCCTGATGTAAATTGTAAATGTAAATTGGCACAAACTTTCTGAAGGACATCAAACAATAAGTAAGATTCATAAAGTCTCAGGGAGGAGAGTAAAGATTTATATGAGATAACATTTATCTCAATGTTATTTATAATAGCAAAAAAACAGAAAACTTAAATGCCCAGTGATTATATATTTTATCATATGAACAGACTAAACTTTGTGTAGAAAAATCATGTTTTCAAAGATAACTTAATGGCATAATAAAATGCTCAAGATATTTTTTTAAAAATCATTCTGTAAAACTGCACATATTATATGCTCTTAATTGCAAATTATTAATTAGGACAAGAAACAGCATATTCACTCTAATGTTTTATCTATGAAAGGTAAAATTCTCAATGATTTTAATTTTCTTTTTTCCCCAATGAATATGCATTACTTTGCTAATCAAAAAAAGAATAAGTATTATTAAAACAGGATTCAGTACTTAACAGGTAAATGTGGTCTAATAGCATACTTCACTCCCTAAAATTCACCCATACTTCAAAACCCAAGTCAAAAGATTCATTTATATAAAGCTTTCCTGATTCCACTACGACAGGATACTATCTCTCCTCTAAATTCTCGCACACCTTTATCTATACTTCTTTTATGATATTTTTGCCTCCTCTTGCCTTTCATAATATTTATAATTATCTATGTACATGTGACATCGTTCCTACCAGATTGTAGGCTTTAGCATGGCAGAGCCATATTTGCTTCATAATTATATCTGCCATAAGACTTACTGCCATTCTGCCTTGTATTTTAGCCGTATCTGTAAATGAGTGGGGATTATGCATTTTGGTATTTGTTTTCCCAACACATGATAGGCAATATATGCCATCTGAACTGAACTGGTTTGTACATAGTTGCAGTGTTCTTTATGGCACCAAGGGAATAGAAATAGATACAGTGGGTGGCACTAGACTTTGGCTATATATAATATATGTTCAATTTTATATTTTTAGTATATTTATTATATATATAAAATAGTCCATATATTCCATATATCTGAAGATTGGCCTTTAGAGGGATAAGCGTGGTTCCTGCATCCAAGATGTGTGAGCAGATGCTGAAACACCATATATCAAGAGTTGTGGAAGAAGGTGTGAACACCGTAATCCTGATAGTCTCATAATCCTGATAGACGATAGTCTGTTAGAATCCTGCTAGGATTCTACATTCATTGGTTGAATGAATGATGAAAGGATGAAGTGATGGAAGAATGAAAAAACTAATACTTATAGGTTGAATCCCCATATACAATCTTCAGTTCACTTGTACGGGCAGAGAATAGGAAAATGCTACTCATTATTATATAGGCCAATAAAATAAGCTAGATGGCCCCAACAAATGAACATTCTGGGAAAGCAGTTCCAACCACTAATTTCAGACCATAGGTGGCACTTTCATATATGCAAGCCATGGGGAAGTCATGAAAACATCATGTTCTCTGCATATTTGCCAGGCAGCAGCCTATGTAGTTGAATATACCTCATTTAGTTTTCTCGACAACCTTCGCATTTGGGAAAAAGTGCTCTCCCCAATCATAGATGGGGAAGAGAAGCTTAGAAAGGTCAAACATACTGCCCAAGGTCACACGGTTAATATGTCAGCAAAACTGGGGTTTCTAACCTAAGTACATGTGAATCCATATCCCCAAATCTTTAGATTATGCCATACTGAATCAGGTCAAAAAAAATGAAAGGTTTATTCCTAATATAGCCTATGAGCAGCAAATGATTGATTTATCTTTTTTCTACAAAGGTTTCCAGGCAGACACATACAACTGTATTAGGTTAATGCAAAAATAAATACTACTGCTCCATCTCTATTCTTAGGGGAGAAATAAATGGATTTCTTCTTAGAATGATATAGAATCACATGCCTATTTAAAATATGCTTAGATATGCCATAATTTCTCAAGGTACCTTTATAATAGATCAGGTGCATTTTTAGTCATTAAGTTATAGGTGATAAATTTTCTTAGGATGATATAACTAATTAGTGTGGATATTTCAAATATTTTGAGAGGAAAGTCTATTTAGTGTGAAAGTATCAATTTTCTTTGATAGTAAGTTCTTCGAGAACCAAGAATTTTATCCCAGTAATTTTGTGTTTTCTCTCTAACCCCTTTTCCTTTCCCTTCTTGTCGCCTCCCCTGAAAAGGAGGAGCGCAAAATGCATGGGGTAATCACAGGCACTGGCTGTTTAAATGATACCAAAAATGTGTCAATTTCACTGGAAAAGCTAAAAAATAGAATTTAAAATTGAACACGGACAAGTTGAAGGCCATGTAACTTCAACCAAGCACTGACGTTCTTGAGGTCTGTGTGACTGAAGTACTGATGTCTGAGTGCCAACACAACACAACACAGTTCTGCTTCAGCAGGTCTAGGCTTGGGCCCAAAATTCAGCCTGTTGAACAAGCATCCCAGGTGACTCAGATGCAGGAGGTCTTTAGACCACACTTGGAGAAACACTGACGTAGTGAAGGCCTTCGTGGTACAGATAGGGAATTGTCCCAAAGATTAAGTGGACTGCCCAGAATCACACCAACCAGTAAGTGGCAAATGTGGAGTTAGAATTCAGTTTAATGCCTTTGCAACCACACTACATCACATTTCTTACTTAGCATTCCAAACATTTTTTTTTTTAATTTGGGTCACTGCTCTATAAGCAGCAGTTGCAAAAACATTCATAGCTTATATTTGTGTGGCACTTCCTATAAAAAGAGCTTTCACACTCATTATCCCATATGATATTCACAAAAAATGTATTTTTTCTATTTGGCAGATGAGAGGGCTGAAATTCAGAGGGATTAAGATTCTTGCTCAAAATTTGGGACAAAGTAGGACTTAATGAATCCTGATAATTAGTAAGCACTCAAATATTAGCCATTATTATTATCATTTTAGAAACTCTCAAAACTAAAAATATTGACCCAGGAAAAGTTAAGATCAGTTGGAAAAATTAATTAAAAACAAAACTGAAAACTACCAAACTGTATACAATAAAGTTTGCTACATATTAAAACTTAAAAGAAGAATCAAGTCTTTTTTATAATATTCAGCTGTAAAATAAGGCCAAGGAAAAGTAAACATGGAGAAAAAATTAAAACTAACAATAGTAGATGCTTTGGCTGTCACACTTTGGTATGTTAAAAAAACTAATCAATAAGTTAAGGCTTCACCATATCATTTATACAAAAAGATTTGATTCTTGTGAAAACTTCAGTTAACTTAAATCTGAAAAATACAGCAAACTGAAAATATTTTAACTATGCTATATATTAAATTGTTGAAGAGATTAAAGTAGATTTATAATATATTCTTCAGAAACACCTTCTCAACAAAAATCAATGTTACTTTAATTTTGATTTAAATATCCATATTCATAAAGATAGAATAAAAATGTCCTCAAAGTCTAAATCAAAACAGTAGGCCAAAATATCCCATAATCTCAATAAGTTACATAATAATAAAGCTACATACAGCATAGTACTATTAAAGTTATAAATCAGTAACTGCAGAAGGACAACACATTGAACATACAGTATTTTATAATGTAATAGTAAATCACTTGCTATGTAATATAATATAGATAAATCAATACATATAAATGAATGTATTTTCTGTTCCTGTTTCTAATTTTAATGTTTTTTAAATTTATGAATGCCTTAGTGATAGATTTCTTGCCTTAAAAGTGGTACTACTTCAGATTGAACCAAAACATTAAGAAATTCCATTAATGAATTATATTAATCTTATTATCTCACTATATCAATATAACATATACTACAGTTAGTCTTATTATTCATATTTTGTTTCTATAGCATTCTCTTCCATTCTAAATGAGTAATTATATACTGGTAATTATAAATACTCTAGAATATACCTGTAGTGGCTTAGAAATAGGTTTTTAATTAAAAAGTCATTTTTCCTCTAAAACATTAGAATTTGCCAAATTAAATAAAGCCAGTGCTCTAATCTCTATGTTTGTTTATTTGACCATTTGATCATTATACGTGCACACACACATTTTTTAGGATGTCTAAATATGGCCTCTCCTGATTTAGTTCAGAAACTCACTGATTCCAGCTCAATTTACAGCTTGGTTTTTCCTTTCAGACTGAGCCAATATACAAAGCATTCCTGTGCACCACGTGCTCAGCAAGGTTAGCAAAGTAAATTTCTGTAGCATAAAATGGTGAATCACTTGCTGGCTACAGCAAAAGCTTCTTGACTTTTCACTTTACCCGTCTTTTCTGCAGGTCCTTTAAGGCTGGGCTCCTAAGTGGCTACCTTCCCCATCCCAAGAGAAGGGAAAATAACTTCAGTGAATGAATCCATGCCTGTCACATAAAGAGAAGCTTTTTGAAGTGCAGAAATACCTGTTTAGAATGAACTCATGGAAAACCCAACTTAAAATTCAGAGTTCTTTGTGTCAACAAAAGTCTACTTGGGCAGAATAAATAGGTGAAGCCATGAATTTCCAGTCTCCCAA
This sequence comes from Eulemur rufifrons, assembly GCF_041146395.1. Taxonomy (NCBI): domain Eukaryota; kingdom Metazoa; phylum Chordata; class Mammalia; order Primates; family Lemuridae; genus Eulemur; species Eulemur rufifrons. Next base: position 265,400,002 of record NC_090989.1, read on the forward strand.
TGCCAGATTAAATCCCACTTCTTCAAAAAGACCCTGTTACTGCTATGTCACCCTGTTAGAACTTCATATTTGCTTTGGATCATTACAATAACTCCTCTATGGGTGCGGGAGACCTGCCAGGGTTTAAGTAAAGCCATGACCACATGCAGTCTAGACACTATCATCTTCACCAAAATATACCAATAAAAAGTAGCTTCTCAGAGGCACAAGGCTCTAGTTAGACCTCAAAGGAAAAAATATCAAAGGCACAAACACAAGAAAACAATTCTTTGTTTATATGGAAAAACAAATTTCATTAAAATGTTTTCAAAGAGCATGACAAAGAATATGTAAAAGAAGAGAATAATTCAGTTTTGTCCTGGAGATATGCAACATTACCTGCTTATAAGCAAGCATAATTTCTGAAAAACCAATATAAGATTCTATAAAGTGGATATAATTCTTTATTTATTTCAAGACAACTCAAAATTCAGAAATAGTAAATAAGTGAAACCCCTTCTGTACTTAAATTGAGCTCCAGGAAAATAAGGAAACCTATAAAACAAAGAAGAAAATTTATGTAAAACAGAGTTGATTGCCATCTAAAATGCTTTATTTCTCAGCTGATCCTGTGTGTGTGTATATGTGCATTAGGGTTGCCAGATAGAATCTAAGATATCTAGTTAAATTTTAATTTCAGATAAATAACAAATTTTTTTAGTATAAGTACTTCCCATGCAATTATATTTATTTGCTAAGTTTGGCAATTCTTGTGTGTATCCTGTTCATACTTATTTAGTCCATCATAGCAGGGAATCAGAAAGGATGCTTACAGTCTCAAAGAATGTAAACCCCTGAAAGTATGTTTCTAGATGTAACAGCTGCCTCTGAATTCTATTGCTATAACAGTAAGAACAAAAAAATCATCTACAGACATTCTGAAATCTCTCTACCAACCAGGTCATTACAGATGGTAAGATACCATAAAAAATTATATTCCCATAATGCTCCAGGTGTAGGTATCAACTTTTCCTGGCAATGATCTTTCAGGTCCTCAAACACATTCATGTCACTATACAGCCCTTCTCATCCCTTTCCCTATAGGTCAGTAACCATGCAAAACCCATTTACTTCATAACCAATTTGATGATATTAATCTGCTACCTTTGGCCAATTCAAAAAAATGAAAGTATTATACCAGTACAATATGCAAGCAAAAAATTATAAGAAAATATTATCTGACAATTATGGAAGTTTCTCCTTCCACTCTCAGGAATTTACATGAGATTTGCAAGCCTAACACGGATTATTGTCATATCTAAGTGGCATGATAGTTGCAATACAATGGAAGTGACTGAATATTTCATTCAATCAGAGTGTAAAGAATAACTAACAGAAATAATTCCTTTGCCTAGGTTCACTTGGCAAACCCCTATACATCATATAAAATGTAATTCCAACATCACTTTCATCTTAAAGTCTTTTCCAGATATGGCCCGGTCAGAATACAGCATTCCCATAACAGCTCACCTATTTTATCATTTTGTTTTATTTACCATATTATATTGTGTTTATTTAAATTATCTGTCATTATCTACTAGTGTGAGAGCTCCTTGAGAGCAGGGTTCATATTTTTGTTGATCTTTGTACCCATACTCATTGACAGAGAGCCTAGAAAACATTCAATACACATTTCTTGACAAAATGAACTATTATTAATAAGCAGAAACATGGAATTTAGCCTAAAAATATGTCGTGATGGGCAGGATTTATAACTGCTTTATTACAACTACCTATCACAAAGATCCCTTTGATAGCGACTCACTATTAAATCACACTGAATTTTAGACTACACAGGTATATTTCTATTGTAGCTACACAACCTGTCTACACAACCTGTAAACCTCTCAATCCAGAATAAGAGATCTATTTCATTTAGTCATTTGACAAATACCTAGAGTTTGCTAAGTGCCACACCCTGTTCAAGGGGCTGGAAAGGAAGATAGGCCCTGCCATCATGGAACATCCATAATGATGTTCCAAAGACATCCATGAAATAGCAGTGAGAGATTAAAGGAGGAGTTAAATATCCATTTCTTCCCAAATTAAAGGATTCATGGGTGTTCACAGTGTAAAGTTGGGACTGGCTGGAGAACAGAAATAAGGTGCTCATGACCCCATCCATTTGCCATCTCACCCACATATGCCAGACACACCTTATCAGAAGGAAACAGAATGGTACCCTAAGTGATGTTTGGCCTTTGGGCTATGCCTTAAGTATTGTAGAGCCATCTGAAAGAGCTGATGACTTTCTAACAGATATTGACAAAGTGGCCTATTCCATTGCAAAGTTCATTTTAATAGTCAACACCACAGAATCATCTCAGGAGAGTTAGCAAGTCAAAACTGACATTTGATGCTAATAGGACTTTTCATAGGTAGGGTTGAGGCTCAACAAATAAGGCATCGGCAATGCTGCAGTAAAGACATATCTTTGGAAAAGCAAAGGCCATTCAGAATAAAATTTACAGATTATCCAAGCCAAGAGCTGCTAAACACAATAAAACTTTTATTCTATGTCATGGAAATGAAGCACCATCTCAAACACCAAATCCAGTATTGGATGTGGATTTGGTGTGTGGGTAGGTGTAGATGTGGGTGTGTCAGAAAAAGATAAAGGGAGGGGTTGCTCATGTGGACAGAACCTAATAGTAATGGAAACACTTGCTCCCATTTAGTGCTTTCTGTAAGCCAGACATGGTACTGAGTGCTTTACATAAGTCTGTTCATCTAATGCTCACAACCACTTGATGAGAAAGGTCCTACTGTCCTTATTTTATTAATTCTGAAACTGGGGCTCAAGAGAGGTTAAGTCATTTATCCAGGGTTTGGAACTAATAAGCAAGGAGCTAGGATTTGAACTTCAAACTGTGGCTTATCTTGCTCCACATCTAAACTCTCAATCCCTAGGCAACAGTAATGTCCACTGGCCACAACAATTCATTTGAGAAATCTTTGCATAATTTATTACCTTTAATGACAAGGAAAAATGATTTTCCAACATTTATATTTGGACCAACAAGTCTCAGCTAGATAAAGTCTGAATCACTCTCATCAGACCTAAAATAAAAAAGAGCTTCATGTTCTGGTTCCCCTGTCCACACCTCAAAAGGAACTCTGTTAGGTTCATGTGGTATTTTTTGGTTTTTGTTTCTGTTTAAAAGTTTCTTCTGAGCAAAAATATTTGAATGGAGATGGGCGACAAAAGCGTATAAAGAGCTGGTGTTGGAAAGTTGTTTTCTCTTTTGATGTGAGCCCAGGGTTTGGGGTCTGGGAAGCACTGTGGGATGCTTGCGGGGAGTCTCTCCCGGCCACCACCCGTGGTGCCAAGACAGCCTGGTGGCTGGACAAACAATCAAGGCTCTCATGAACATTGGTTCAGGCTCTTCCTCAAAAAGGCCTTCTCAGGGGTGCCACTGGACCTGAGGAGACTTGGGGTAGCTTTCATTCCTCTTCAGAGCAACAGGATGTGTAGCTGGTCACCTGTGGCCAGGGAATAAGAGACTGTGTGTCCACACTCTGCCCCTAGCAACAGGACCAATCGAGAAGGCTTCCCTTCCTGCCACACAGCTCTGCATGGGAAAGTAAAGCCCCAAAATTCATTTCTTTGAGACGATCCTCTATAAATGCATCCCTCCCTTTAATGGGGGAGAGTGTATCTAACAGCTCATTATTAAAAGGTGATGTCTGGTCTGAGTGCAGTGGTGTTTTCAACTAATTGATCACAACCACTTACAGATTTCTTTTTCCTTCTCCTTTCCAACAGCTTGACTATTTTATTTAAAAAAATAATAAAATAAAAAATAAAATAGGCCGGGCGCGGTGGCTCACGCCTGTAATCCTAGCACTCTGGGAGGCCGAGGCAGGTGGATCGCTCGAGGTCAGGAGTGAGACCCCGTCTCTACTAAAATTAGAAAGAAATTATATGGACAACTAAAATATGTATATACAAAAAACTAGCCGGGCATGGTGGCGCATGCCTGTAGTCCCAGCTACTCGGGAGGCTGAGGCAGTAGGATCGCTTAAGCCCAGGAGTTTGAGGTTGCTGTGAGCTAGACTGACGCCACGGCACTCACTCTAGCCCGGGCAACAGAGTGAGACTCTGTCTCAAAAAAATAAATAAATAAATAAATAAAATAAAGGTGATGCACATTTTATACAAAGAGGAATCACAGTCCCTTGCTTTCGTTCCAATCTCATTTCTAAGTTTTCTACTTGAAACCACTACACAGTTGATCCACAGTAGCTACTGTCCTTATATTTATGGAATAATAAATAGAACCCTAAATAATCTTGGGAATCAAATTGGCCAATTTCAGCCTAAAGACGAAGGCACAGAAAAATTAACATAGAGAAAGTACCTTGCCTAAAATCCCTCAGATAGTTAATGCGGTAGTGAAGAGACATCTGCCTCAAGGAATGTGAGTGAGAAAACACACACACACAGGTAAAAGCACAAACTTAATTAAAAACGAAGCTGGATGAAAAACAGTAATGCAATGTTGTTGTCAAGAAAGCTAACAGAAAGCTAACATGTGCAAAAGCTATATAATGTGCAAGCAATTCAGTTTCAGATGACTGTTGACAAAAGCTTCATAACAGATTACCAGTTGGTTATGAGAAGACCAAATTCAAGGAGACCCTTTCTGTGGGAGCCAGTTACCTTTACAGCCACAATGTTTACACCTAATCCTGGCTAGCCACATAAATACATGTTGATGTTCACAAAAAAAGATGATGGAAAGTGTGGAAGGGACTAAACAAGCCAGAGGCATAGGCAGTAATAACAGCACCTTAGTGGAAGTCAGGAAACCTGGATCCTGGTTTGGGTCATGAGCTAAATTAGACCTAAAGTTCTCAATTAACTTGGGAGCTTCAGTCTCTTCATTTGTAAGATGAGGGTGTTGAATGGTGTGATTCTTAAGGACCCTTTTAAGCTCTAAAATTCTAAATCTGGGCAGACCTTGGCCTTTAAAAAAACAAAAAAACCCTTCTTTATCATTTTTACACAGTAGAACAAGTCCAGTATTGAGTTCTGCATTTGAAAAGCCAAAAGAGAACCTAATAAGAATATAAATAAACAAGCACAGAGTAGAGCCCAGGAGGAGGGTGACCATACATCCTGGGTTGCCTAGAACAGTCTCAGTTTATGCCTGTTGTCCCTGCATACCCCCCCCCCCGTTAGTGTCTATTTTCACTATCAAAAGCTTCTCAGTGTGGATGATACATTACATGATTTCACTACCTATAAGGAAGCTTGGGGAACATGTTAGCATCTCCCATCACCTATAGGCGGAAGCCCAAACTTCATAGTATGTCATAAAGGCTTTCACCCTCTAGTCAAAACTCTATCCGGCATACCCACTATACGCAAATCACACCTGACTACCTTCATTCCTCAAAGGTGACAGCCATTGCTCATGCTAACACCTACCTTCTCCTCCACCCCGTACTACAGTACAGCAAGCTCCTCCACCCAGGTCAATACTGGCTCCCCAGGGAGTCCCCTCCCTCCACTCAAGACCCCTCTGCCCGTACCTCTATTCTCACATGGACCCAACGGCTATGTAGTTCTCTTAGTCTCCTCTTCTACACCATAAGCTCTGTAAAGGATTTTCCTCATTCATTTTTCCACCCCTTAGCACACAATTGGCACTCAACAACATGGTTGTTGAATTAAGCTGAAAACAGAAGTACATATAGATTGGCTAACAGGATACTGGCCACATTATCTGTCATCAGAGTGAACAAGAAAACAATAGGCTTAAATTTTTCTGGCTTCCACCACTATTATCACTACTGGTGAACAGTCACCTGCATGGTATGTGGAGTCAGTGTCCTGTGGCCGGAGAGCATGGTCTACAACAACCTTAAAGTTGAATTCCAGTTCTGCCACTTACAAAAAGAATTATCTTAGACAAGTTATTTCCCCTATCCTAACTTGGTTCCCTCGATATAAAATGGAGAAAATGTAACTTTCCTTGGTTGCAAGCTTACAAACAACACAAGAAGAATAGTGCTGAGTATTGACCCTGGCCAGCACAGAGTACGTAGGTAATAAGGAGTAATTTAGCTTCAGTGGTGATCGTTTCCAGCCCAAACAGATCAAACTAGAAAAACGATGTCTCCCTCTTCTTCCTCATAAGCCCCATCTGGATTTACTGATGTCCCTTCCCAGGGCTCAGACGCAAAAACCTCCACACCTTAACTATGATTTTTTTCTCTTTCTAAATTCTAATTCTCCTCTTTTCTAATGATCCCCAACAGAAGTGTCATCACAAATAGAGCCGGAAAGGAAAGGGCGTGCAACGCAAGACAGTCTGCGGTCAAATAAGGAAGAACATCTTGACTGCCACTCTGATTCAACCTCAAAATAGACTCAAAAGGCATTCTTGGTAAAATGTCAAGGAGGGAGAATTAAAGCCTAGGGAGGGATTGCATGACTTCATACTGGGACAATGAACCCTCAAGTTAACTATACCTTAAACAAAACCCTTCCTCAATCCGAAGCAGTTACGGATGGATGCTGCAACACCAAACAGCACAAAAGCGCAGATGAAAGTAGAGTCATGAGCTCATCAGAAGCAAAAGGAGGAAAGGAACACTCCCTTAAAGCTTTCTCTGCCTGCCCATGGAAACAAAGCCCAGGCAGTAGGCAGTAGCAACAGAAATAAATGGATCACAATGTTTCTTTTTTTTTTTTTTTTTTTTTTGTTGAGACAGAGTCTCACTCTGTTGCCCGGGCTAGAGTGAGTGCCGTGGCGTCAGTCTAGCTCACAGCAACCTCAAACTCCTGGGCTTAAGCGATCCTACTGCCTCAGCCTCCCGAGTAGCTGGGACTACAGGCATGCGCCACTATGCCCGGCTAATTTTTTCTATATAGATTTTTAGTTGTCCATATAATGTCTTTCTATTTTTAGTAGAGACGGGGGTCTCGCTCAGGCTGGTCTCGAACTCCTGACCTTGAGCAATCCACCCGCCTCGGCCTCCCAGAGTGCTAGGATTACAGGCGTGAGCCACCGCGCCCGGCCGATCACAATGTTTCTATTTAATAGCACACTGCTATTCAAACTTTATAACAAAATACAGCCTGTGCCATAGTTGTTTTTATAAAGAGAAGCAGGATGACATGGAGGTGAAAAACACATGGGCTTTGGAACCTGAGTGCCTGAATTTGAATCCCAGCTTCTATACTTACTAGCTGTGTGGCCTTGGGCAAGTTACCTAACTCTCTTTACCTGCATTTTCACCATCTGGAAAATGAGAATAATAAATCAATAATGGTACCTATACTCCATATGGTTATTATTTACAAATACTAATTTCTAAGGTAGCACATGATTAATGCTACATGAGCATCTGACAAATAAAAACAATTATTAAGATCCAGTACTCACTCAAAAGGAGCTTACATACAAGATCATGCTTTAAAACCTGCCACTGGTATTGTCATCATAAATCTCAAAGATGCCTTTATTTTTAAGTTGACTCCTAAGAATTAAGGTGTTTACCAACAAATTCTTCTCCTGATCATGAAGAATAAACAGGTCTAAAATCCAGAGGTCATTGTGACAGAGTGAGAATGGAAACTGAAGAATCATCCCCAGAATAAATGAAAATAAAACAAACATATTATATACTGAGCACCCATTGTAGCCAGTCCTTTTCCAAGCTGTTGTATTTGGATTAGAAGGCATGGAATGCAATAGGAGCGTAACTTGGTTTGGCTTCCACATGGCTACAGTGGCATATTCTGTAGTAAATGGCTCTCTCTCGTCTTTAGTTTTGAAGGCTCAGAAACTTGGTTTTGGCATCACATACATTCATTCAAGTATTATTTATTCAACACCTTCTTTGGGCCAGATAACTGTGACAGGCAATGTGGAGAAGAGAGACAACAAATCATAACAATCTCTGCCTGCCCTCACAAATCTGACAATCTGGCAGAAAAGACATATTAAAAACTAAATGTGCAAACTGAAAAAAAAAAACAAAAACAAAACAAAAACAAATTGTCAATGGACTAATTTACAATGAGAAGAGCTTCAGGTAGACCAGAATTCTTGTTCCTACAAGGCCAACCTACCTCTTCCATATAATCACGCCCATATAAGGATGGACACTCACAATTCAAGCAAGGAAGCACACTGTAGGAATAGCATCAGGCATCACCTTGACAAACATCTTTAGAATTGTGAATTCCCTATTCTAAGCTGTCTAACCACTCCCCTGCCCATACCCTGCCCATTCTGATTCTCGCTACTTTTCTCAAAAAAAGCAATAGTAATTTAATTTCTGCTTCCTATATTACAGTCACATTCCCATCTTGCCTCACCAAACTTCTTTACCTATTATCTTGATTGGAGATTTCCATGTTCTAAAATTTCTTCCATCTCGCAGCCATAGAAATAATATTTAGAGGCAGTTAACCATATTCAATCTTTGTGGAGTCTATTATTATTATAATAGGCAATATTATTTCTATTTATTTTCAAGTTTAGGGGTGTATGTTGGTGGGAGATGGGGAAGAGTCATTTAGGGCAGATGTACACGGAAAGTACAGCTCTATAAATCCTCAAAATAATTATCTCAACCTGCAAAATAACCCAATGAGACACAAAAGTTAATTTTGCATGAATCATTCAGTATACTGCACACTGGAATACGCTAGATATTATATAAAGGTCAAAAGTAAAACAAGAACTTGGCAGGTTAATAGTCTGAGTTCAGTATTGCTGATGGTTCCATGAACTTTATGCAGCACTTGTCATAATAGGAAAAGTACACACAATATGAAAAGTGTCAGGCAACATTTAGATCATCAGTAAATAAACATTTGAGACAGTGGAGAAGTAAAATGTCTCATGTTGTTTAATTTCATACAAGAATGGCATTCACAGTAAACTAGGATGTGTTTCTTCTATATCATGGAGACTATGTCCTTGTGGCATGGGCACGCCCAAGGGAAACCATTTCTGGTACATCTACTAAACTTCCTTGCATGGAATAAGACAATCTCACATCTGAGGTGAGGTCCCCAGGGGGCATATTATCTAAGCGTTCCAGTTAGCTAGGCAGGGCTTTGGCTGTGTCAGCAGTTCCAAGGCCTAGTTCTCATTCTGACCGATCTATAAGAGGGTCACATTCAGTAGAGCCAGAAATGATCTCCACGATCCACTCACCCTAACCAACATAGCCAGGACTGAGGCATCAACCAGAATGCTAATTTATGTAATGATAATTAGGGCTCTATCTCCTTCCAGTCACTAAAATTAACGTAACCCCCAGAGTTTAAGGGGAGCCACATAATCACCAGCTACATTCACTCAACACTGCTTTACAAACTGGAGCAAAGAGAATAATAGGAACTTTCCACTGAATTTCCTTAGAGAAAGATAAAATGATAAAAGGATTTTTTAAATATTAGCCGGAATATAGTCTTTGGAAAATATGGAATTCCATTGGGTAATTATTTAAACAAATTCTCACCGAGTAAACTTTTTAAATAGGCACTCTACTCTAAACTCCAAAAGAAATGTTTTATGTCTGTCCCTCCTGTGGGTATATCTCCAGGGCCAGCACAGAGCCTAGAACTTTTTAGGTGCTCTTTAACTATTTTCTGAGTACCTAAATGAATAAATATATTCTTCCTGATCACTATCACATATTTTTCATTCAGGAAAAATAATGCTTATTTAAAGGAAAAAGTTATTTGAGTCTATAAAAAGAATAAAATCTTGCTCTTCATCTTGAACTATGAATTAACTTCCATTCCTACAAACAGAAAATTAATTTAAAAAGATCAAGTGTTTATGAAGATGACTGTCTGAGAATATTGTTAATTCCAATGTTTTGTTCAGTAAATCCACACAAAACCTTAATATACTTATGCACAATAACATAGTAACAATTACAGAATGTGACAGATAACTTACTTAGAAATAGACTAATAAAAATAACTACATATGAAAGTATATTTTTTATTATACGAAAGCACTTTCTATCAGAAAATCTGTAACACAGAGACCACAAGGCAAAAGCAATTTGAGCTATAAGAAAATCTTTCAAAAACTAAAATGAATTTGATTCATTATTTTGGTATTTTCAATATTAGATAGCCAAACTCTTCAATGACATCTTTTATATCACCACCATTTATACTGTACTGCTGAAACCCATATACCCATAAAGCTGATTCTGTAATGGTAGAAACACTGGTAAACTGATTTAATATAAAGTTGACTAATTCCCTTGTAATCCCTGCATGTATACCTGAATATTCATATTGTTGTTTATCATGATCATAAACTAACATGGTTTATATTAAGACACTGGGAATCCATAAAATAAGTTATAGTCAAGACAAACTTACCAAGCACAATGACCACAGTCTTCAGAAGACTCATCATGGTATCCCGATTCCTTCGGGGTCCAGAACTATGCCGAGACATTCTCATAGTCCTCTGGCGAACATAGCCAAAGATGTGAGCATAGAGAACCACCATTACCACAAAGGTCACCAAGTTGAAAATGGCCCAGAAGACTAAGTAAGAGTCACTGTAGAGGGGTGCCATGTTGGAACAATTGTCAATATCACAGATGCAGTTCCAGCCCACACTGGGTATAGCCCCCATAACAATGGCCATAGTCCAAATGACCACAATGACCACCACCACCCGCCGGTTGCTCATCCGTGTGTGAAGCTGCATGCGGAAAACCGTAATGTGCCTCTCGATTGCAATGGCCAGTAAGTTGGCCACAGATGCTGTCAGGCTGGTATCAATGAGGCCCTGACGAAGGAGCCACGTGCTAACGGTCAGTCTCCGAGTATTGGGTCCTGTGTTGAACATTAGATAAAAGTAGGCCAACCCAGCAAAGAAGTCTGCAGCAGCCAGATTAGCCATTAAGTAATAAATAGGAAAATGGAAGCGGCGGTTGACATAGATTGCCACCATGACCAGTAGGTTGGCCAACATTATGAAGATACAGACAGTGATTCCAAGTCCCATCACCAGCTTGCTGACTGTGTTCCATTCTGTTGCAAGATGCTTCCCACTCCGGTTGTAAAAGAAGGCAATGGACTCATTGTAGAAGCACTGTCGTTCGTTCATGGCTGTGAACTAAAAGAGAAAGGAGGGAAGATGATGAAAAAAAAAAAAAAAGAAGAAGAAGAAACCACAGACCCCAATTTAAAGACATATAGATAACATAAGACTTCTATACTAAATGTGGGAAAAACAAAAGCAAAGAATTTGAAAATCTGATCCTGCATAACATTCCATGATTATGTTGAAACCCCAAAGTTTCTCACAGTATTACTGTCCTCAAGATTAAAGACAGTTGGAGTTAAATAAATGACAAGGTCTCTGTTTAGTGGTTGCATGTCATTGAAGTCTACTAGAAAACCCACATGACCCAGAAATCTTGCTTAAAATACATCAGACAGATGAAAATTTTGTAGAGCATTGCAATTGGAATATTTACCATAGTAAAATCTATTTTGACCTGTTATTTAGGGAATCTGTAAATGCAGTTGGTTTCTTGATAGGGTATCATTGCCCTATTATTCTGCATTTCTATTCTCACATGGTACGTTCCATCTGGGACAGACATTTTGTGATGCAGGTTCCCACAAGGACCATCAGTTCCAACATTTCAAAGAAGTCACTATGCATCAAAAGTTCTTTGCCCAAAGCCAACATCTGCTGCTCAACATTCCTGTGGTCAGCATGGCCTACCCCCACAACTCCTTATCCCCAGAATAGCACTTGTCAACCAATCTATAACATTTGAGAACTTTTCTTCCTTTTTGGAGGGCCTCCAAAGAGCAGCTGACACTTTGACACTGCCCTACAAGAAGTAAAATACACTTACATTACATGAAGTGTATCTTTTAAAACATGAGATGATAATGCTTTAAAACATGTTTATTTTGAACATCATTGACTAGAATGTTTTTGAGTATTTATATTCTCACTTGAATCCAAAAAGGATTGAGGAAGTTTGTAATAGAATAATAGAGGTAGTCAATAAAAAAACAAAATTAGAAAATAAAGAAGAAACTAGAAAATTATACATCACATAGAATAAATCACTCTTCCGAGAGCCTTAAATTTATCTATAACTCTTAAAAAATACTTCTTAAAGGCAATTCATATTTTACATTTTTCTTTTTATCATGCTTTGCTTCTAATATTAACAAATGACTTAGCAAATATGACTGTTTTAAACACTATTTTTGATCAAATATTCTACCAGATTTCCATAGTTTGTACATAAATGTTTATCAAACACTGAAAATTCCCAAAACAATGTGAAACACTTAGGAATTTGTTAGTCTTCTGACTTATTCAGACATCTAAAGTCTCTTTCCTCATCTATATTTTAACAGCTTTTAGATCATGCTTTGAACATTACACTTAACATGATGTATAATTATTTATCTCTCTACTTGTCTGTTTCTTAAAGAGATCATAGTCCAAGGGAAGAGTGAAGAATTTGTCTTAAACATCTTGGTATCTTTTGTACCTTCCACAGTGCCTCCTTCACTGAAGATCAGAAAACTTGGCTTGTAGTGTTCCATTCCATCCTGAATCTTGCCATTAGTTTGGTCAATTCATCTAATTTTCTTATCTCTCATTCCCTTGACCTCATCCCTAATGACCTTCTATTCCATTACAACTCAGCTGCCCATGCCCACGGTCACATACTCTGGAGTTTGTAACCACCCAGAACTGTCTCCTTTTGGAAATAACTGAGGCATTCTATAATAATTGCTCATCACAACTTCCCATTCTTCAAATTTTCTACTTAACCCCCAACACTTCTAGTTATTTGCAGTTATTTATTTCCTTTACTTTTTCCTAGTGGGATTACCCTCCCCAACTTCCCCTTTTCTCTTATCTAGCTTAGATTCCATAGTATTAATCTATCATTGCAAATCTCTTCATTACTAACACAGGAACACAATCTCCTCTTGACACTGGGGTCGGATGTCCTTCAGAATTCAGAATTTTTCTGATTTTAAGAATGGTTATATGGAATATATTCCCTATATAACATCCCCAGCAGAGTTTGAGATAGCACTCCATAATCACAGGCAATTTGTGAAACACATGGATATACATATTAAATTTAATAAGCAAAAGCTATAAATAACCTCAAATCAATTCATTCACAGAAGTTTTGCCACCAAATGAGTTATAAAAAAAAATCTTCAGTTTTCAGAGTTTCTTGAATTTTAGAACTTTTAGATAAGGAAAACAGAGGCCTTTATCTTTTTTCCTCCTCACCCCACTGTACTTCTAAAACAATATATTAGAATAAGATCAACCTTGGATGTTATTTGGATGAATCCAGTTTGTTGCTACTTTCACATGTACATTAAGGCATCTCAGAAAGAGAAAACCAACACATCTGCAGATTGATCCCCGTATAAATTCATGATGTCTATCCTCAACTGGGACTTCAATGGAACATGACGATCTGGCTCTCCCCCTAATTATCACTTTACATATTCTGCACAATGACTATTTTAAACTCATCTGCCATTCTCAAACTTTTGAGCCCATCTTTTCTTTCTCCATCAGCTGTTGCCAAACAGAGGAAAATAGAAAATTGTCAGATTGGAACTCCCTCATTTTTCTCCCCACAACAAGACAAAATTACCTGTTCAATAATCCATCCTTTCTTCTTCTTCTGTTACAACAGGTGTCCCTTTTACCATTGGGGTGCTCTGAACCCCGCCCTTTCTTACTATTTCAAGAACTTTGTTCTATCAATTGCTTCCTTTTTCCTCTGTCTTCAGTTTCCTCCCCTTTCTCATCTCTCTCTCTCCCTTCCCTGTCTCCCTCCTCTCCCTTACCCTCCACCATCACTTTTTACCCTCAACACTTAACATTAAGTCTCTGCTATCTTTTTATTTTTTTAATAAAAAAGGTCCCCTGTGATCTCATGTTCTCCTTCCAGCTTTGATTCTTTTTCTCCTTCATAGCCAAATCATCTATAATGTCTGTCTCCCACTGACTTCTCATAGTATGGCTTCTACCCCCACCTACGCAGTAAGTGTACTCTAGTCAAATTCTTAAGATCCATATAACTTCCCACAGCTGCTCTAATCTTTGTGTCACTACCCAGATGGAAACTTTTCATCTGCCCCTTTTGACTTGAGTAGCAGACATACAACTGAGAGGCTCTTTCTGGAAAGTTCTTTCCTAGGCTTCCATGACATCATACTCTCTTGGGTTTTGATTGTTTTCTCTGGGTGGTCCTTCTCAGTCATTTTTGTACTTCTGATGCCCAATATGGATGTGTCTGCAATATTTATGTTCTCATTCATTCAACATATTTTCTTTATCTAATTGATCCCCTAAGACTTCAATTACCTCATATATCCCAAATCCGTCCATGTCTATATATTTAACCCATACTTCCTTCCTGAGCTCTAGGCAAATATCAAATTGCCTACTGGTATCTCTATTGACTATCCCCATAAGTTCTTCACTTGCAATGTTCAAAACCAAACTCAAACTCATAATCTTCCTTATGCTCCCCAACCTGCCCTCCTGCTCTGTCTACCCCAGAGACTAGATAGACAATTACTATCTATCCAGTGGCCCAAGTGCTAAACCTGGGAATTCCTCCTTCTCCTTATCCTCATTTAAATCAGTAAGCAAATCCTAGACATTATCGTAAGTATCTACCTAACCTGTCTACTCTATCCCACATGCATGACTATCAACATTATTACTACACTAGCTTCCTATGTGTTCTTTCTACTCAGCTCCAATCCTTTCTCTTGTGATCCTTCTAAAACACAAAGCTGATCAAGCTGTTCCCCTACTGAAAATGTTTCAATGGCTTACAAGTGCACTTAAGATAAAAATCTAAACTCTGGAACCATTTTATCAGGTCTCACCTGCCACAACTCAAGCTCTTAATGACTTCAAAGTCTCTGCTCCAGTTCTATTTAATACGTTCTGCTCTCTCTTGCCTCTGATTCTCAGCATCAGAATCACCTAGAGGGTTTGTAAAGCACAGATTGCTGGCCACACTTCACAAATGTCTGATTCAGTAGATCCAAGGTAGGGCCCCAAGTAATGTGGATGCTGCTGGTCCAGGGACCATACTTTAAGTGCTACAATCCTCCCCTAATTTTCGTTGGTTGAAATGTTATTTCTTCTATTCATTCTCTTCAGACATTCCCAAGTCTAGGCAAAGTGTTTCCTACCACAGTTCAACTATAATAACACTTAATTTACTGTATAATAATTGCTTAATTACCCATTAATTCCTCCATCCATGTTGCTATAAACCCAATAAGGGAAGAGATTCTAGCTTTTTCATTTACATTTGTATGGTATCCACCTCTTAGATGGATCAGATGCTAGATACATATTGATTGCATTAATAAAGATAGTATCGAAAATGTTTATACTTTACAAGTTCTCCTTCTGCAAAGGATATACAAAAATTGTAAATGCAAATGTAAAACTACTGTCCTTTCCACTAGCCCCTGTAACCATTTACTTTCTCTGGACAAAGAGAAATGTTTAAATCAAATATCAAGCATATATTATTTCACAACATTCCAACTTCTGAACACCAAGTACCAACACAGTCAAGCAGAGATACGTACGGTTTCTTAGCCCTTCCCACACAGAGAAACTATATATAGTTAAGGATGCCAAAAAAGTATAAGTTGTCTTTCTAAACCACAGTCAGCTAAGACGAATAAAACTATTAGATTTTCTCTAATGGTATCTCATGTGCTGAATTAGCAAAAGGCATGAGACTCAGTCCTATGCCATTTTTTTCCTCTCAAAAATTGAGTGTGATGCCATAAAACCATACATATTTAATGGTATAATTATTTTTGAACCTAAGTTTTATCATCTGTGAAATGAGGAAGTTAGACTAAATTATGCATAAAGTCTATTTCAGACTTAAAATTCTACACTAAGGATTCTGGGTAAGAACTCATAGTTCACAAAAATTACCAGCTAAATATTGAAAGAGTATAAAACATACCAGGAATTAAAAATAGGAAGGGTCTAATATATCTGAGAAAAAGTAAGAGAAATTTCAGCTGCATTTAGTATAATAGGACTGAATTGAAAAAGGAATTAAATCTCCTCTCCTATTGTCTACAAAAAGCAACAGGTCCAGAAAAAAAGCAGAGGAGACCCTGGAAGCACCTCCAATAACAGGAGGGCAGCGTGAATGGGCTTTCTTCCTTCTTCAGAATGCAATGAACTCAGTCAGAAAACCCACATCAAGCTCAGGGAGAATCCAATTTAACTATGATTGGACTACATATAAGCCAATAAGACAGTCATGGCTATACTGTTACAGCAAACAAAAAAATTATCAAACACAATGGGGAAAAATGTAATTTCAAAGGAGATGACCATCCTGAAGAACAAGGGAAAACAACTCCTGCTGAAGCAGATTTATGAGAGTGGGGTGGGAAACAAAGAGAAAGGGGGAAAAGAAACAGATTGAATTACAGGATATTTCTGATTTGTGTTCTCAGTGTTCTTTGTTAGGGAACCCGTATTAAAAATAGAGCAAGCCATTATGAAAATAAACAAACAAACAAACAAACAAACAAACAAAAACCAGTAAAAACTACATGGAGATTGTATCAGTTTCCTATTGCTGCTGTAACGAATTGCTATAAATTTAGCAGCTTAAATACACAAATTTATTATCTCATAGTCCTGAAGGTCAGAAGTCTAAAATGGGTCTCACTGGATTAAAAGGAAGGTGTTGGAAGGGCGGTGTTCCTTTCCAGAGGCTCTAGGGGAGAATCTGTTTTCTTATCTTTGCCAACTTCCAGAGGCTGCCCACATGTCTTGGCTCATGGCCCCCTTCCATCTTCAAAAGCCAGTAACAGCCAGTCAAGTCCTTTCACACTGCTGATGCTAACTCTTCTTCCTCCCTCTTCCACACCTGAAGACCCTAGTGATTACACTGGGCCCATTCAGGTAATCTAGAATAATCTCCCCATTTCAAGATCTTTAAATAAATCACATCTGAAAAGTCTCTTTTGCTATATAAGGCAGCATCCTCACATATGCTGGGAATTAAGTTAATAATGGGTATCTTTGGAAGCCATTATTGTGCCTACCAGGGCAAACTGAAAAACAATTTCTGAATTATAAACAGCAACACAGGCAATGAAATGAAGTAAAAAAATACCAGAAAACTAAAATGGCAAGTCGAAGACTTAAAAACTTCATCCAGCACTGAGAAGAGAGTCAGAGATGACAAGAAAAAAAGGAAAGAGGCAGATATAGGGGAAAAAAAAAAAAAAAAGTTACACCAGAAATCTGAGAAAGTTTAGGGCAAAGCTGAAGAAACACAGCTCCAAACAGAAGAAAAGTGGAAAAGACCTTAGAACCTCAGATTACTGGTTTAAATTTATATACATTACAAAAGAAAGTTAATTAAAAGCAACTAAAATGTAGATACAGCTTGATGAGATTTTGGAATCTCAATGATAAAGAAAAATTCTTAGAGTATAGACAAACAACAAAAAACAATCAAACATCTAAAGAGAGAGAGAACAGGATATCCCCAGGCTTCTGATGTAGAATTGCTAAGAACAGAGAGAGCCCAAGCAACCAAAATCTCCATCATATGGAGAAAATATTTGAGACCTACAGCCAACTATAGTGATGTTCTCATATGAGGACAATAAAGAACAGTCTCAGGCCAGGCGCAGTGGCTCAAGCTTGTAATCCTAGCACTCTGAGAGGCCGAGGCAGGTGGATCATTTGAGCTCAGGAGTTTGAGACCAGCCTGAGCAAGAGCAAGACCCCGTCTCTACTAAAAATAGAAAGAAATGATCTGGAAAACTAAAAATATATAGAAAAAATTAGCTGGGCATGGTGGCACATGCCTATAGTCCCACCAATTGGGAGGCTGAGGCAGAAGGATTGCTTGAGCCCAGGAGTTTGAGGTTGCTGTGAGCTAGGCTGATGCCATGGCACTCTAGCCCGGGCAACAGAGTAAGACTCTGCCTCAAAAAAAAAAAAAAAAAAAAAAAAAAAGAACAGTCTCAGAGATGTGGGGTCTCAGAAAGAACACCATCTACATTTCCTTCCTAAAGAAAGTACATATACAAGTCGGTCATGAGAAAAGGTTTTAAAAAACCCCAAACAGAAAAACAAAAACACCCACAAAATGAAGACCCTGGCAGCAAGAATTAAAACCCACAAAGCATATAATACTAAGTAATTGTTCTTCAAGTGGTTATAAAACTTAAAGCAAATATCAAAAATAATTCTTGAAAGAAGTTACACCTATAAATAACCTAAGATTAAAATTACTTATTGTATTGATAAAAACTTGAAATGGGGGAGAATATAAATATTAATTTTCTCTCATTACTGAGATAAAAATCAAAACATACCATTTAAACTGTGAAAAATGGAGTGAAAAATAGCAGGAAAGGATAAACATGTACAGAATGACAATTACGTAAAATTTATATAAGATTATAAATTATTTTTTTCATCTTTAGAAGGTAACTCATTTATTGCAAGAAATTTTGGGAAAAACAAAAATACACTCAGACAAAACTCAGTAAGTACTTTTTTTTAAAAGTTCATCATTCTAATATCCAAACCACTATAAGTAGAAATTTGTCCATAAAAAGAGAAGTTACAGAATTTTGCCCTAAGAAACAAAAATATGGATATCATTATTTCCATATTAGATTGTCCTCAACACTAAAAAACAGTCCACATTCACGTCCTTTTCTCACCCACCAATTACTATATCTCAGGATGAAGGGGCAAGGGTAGGGGTGGCCTCAATGGCTGGTCTACAGAGCAGATGTTCCAAATCTCAGAAATTTACCTCACCCTATTGTGTGACCTCAAAAGAAGTCACAACAAATCTGCCAAGCCTAAACGCTAAAGAGGCGCATGTGGCCTTCAGCTTTGCTATGTACTTCATTTATTGATGCGCACATTCCCAGACGTGTATGAGCTGCCAGGTTGGGCATGCCACTGCGCTGTGCCTTCGATGCATTTTTTAATCTCCTAAAAAACAATTACATATTCATTAGCCTAAAGGAAAAGGGAACACTTAGTACAAACTCACAGACTAGTAATTACACCGATTTGATTGAGCACGTATTTAGATACGAATGTAAATATGTACTCTACTGACATACTCTAAGGGAGGGATCTTAATCCATGCTGGATAAAGGACCAGTAATAAGATATAAATCAAGCCAGCTTGTTCCAACTTCTGTTAAAGCACAACAGTGGAGGGCCTGATTTATAGCCTTGGCTAACCAAGTCTCTTCCTGATTCTGACGTTCATCCAGCTAATTTGGTCTTCAGTGAGTTCCACAACTGCTCTGAGTCTCAATTTTCTCATTTGTAAATTAAGGAATGAATGGTCTCTAACACCTTTTCAATTCTAGTTCTTAAATCTAAAATAATCAGACCTATTTCCTCCCCCCAAAAAAAGATTAGAAAATAGATAGCACAAAATTTATTAAATGCCATTAAGTCTCTATTAACAAAAAAACAATCCTCACCCTTTTTAAGGCCTCAAATTAGAAACAAGAAAATGACACAATTTGTCACTACAACCAGAAAATAGGCCACAAAATAATGCTGATACCAACTAAAAATGATTTAAAGCTGGAATCTTTATAATGCTGAAGAATATGCAACTAAATTTCAAAAGGTTTATCTGAAAAAGTACATAAACTGCTACTTCTTATAAACCAATGATGTACATCAAAATGATGTACACATATGTAAAAAGAAACTATGGAAAACATAAATTATAAGTAAAGAAAAATACTTTTTATCCATTATAGCCCATTATCTACCAGGCTACATCATCGTATTTGCCAAATTTCCAAAGAGAGAATTCTCTGTCAGTTCTAAGAGAAAGGAATGAAAAAATTCACTAAAAACACTAAGATGTGCTGGATAAAATATATTAAATAGTTCCCAGATGCATTGTTGAGCTAAGAGGGAACTTCAAATCAAGGTGACAGGCTGCCTGGGCAGGAGATTGTCAGAGTTTATGGAGACAGGGTTTTAAATGCTACTGAGAAACAGAAAATGAACCCTTGGCCTTGACTGAGGCGGTGAGTTAGAATTGAGACCCACTTATATGCAGTCTCAAAGATCTCCATATCAGTAAATGAGGAGATCAGAAAAAAATAATATACCTATTTATCTGGGGAGAACAAGAAAGTCTGTGTGGAGCTTAGGCTTCAGATTGGAAAATAAATAAAAGACTCCATTAAGAAATTATGACTCCAAGCCTATAAATCACACAAGGTTGCGATGTGAAGTTAGACCACCTGTCAAGTTTGAGAACCCACAGGAGAAGCAATTAACACAAACCGGGTCCTGAGTTTGTGATATTCCCATATCCCTCCCACTCCATGTGCCTGGCACTAGCACACACCCAGCTTCTCTAGAGGCCAGACCTCAATGCAGCCACACAGGATTCTCTTGGATCAGCCCCACTGAATATGAACTCATCTTTCAAAAGAATAAAAATACAGGAGGGATTCCATATGTGAGAACTGGCAGAACAGTCAGCAGCAGGATTAGACCCAAGAATGTCAGAAAAATGAATGAAGACAAAAATGAACTGATTGGGTGTATTCCCCCTTTTCCACTTTTATTGGTTTAAGAGTTATACTTTCTATTCTTTAATACTTATTCTTAATATTTTAACATGCACACTTGAAGTCCAAAGATTATTCTCTTCCCTTGAAATGCTTTTACTCCAATGTCTCCACTCCCATCTTACATGTTACTGTGGTTCAGCCTTTTATTTCCATTTGTTTTGAAGCCTGCCTAAAATTACCTGCTATTATTGTTTTGGTTTTGTATTTTCAAAGCTTATTTAGTTACCTTTGTCTGAAGCCAACATAATCACGTTACAAGAACAAACAAGATGAGTAAGAGTAAATTAAATTATGAGCCCATCTTATTTAAGAACATGAATCAGAGTTTCTAAATAAAATGCAAGTAAATCAAATAGAGCAATGTGTGCATATAAATATTAAGATATATGTAAAAATATTGATGTATTGTATGTCTATATACACAGATGAGACAAGGTATGTGCATGCATGACTAAAATAGAGTATGCATGTATATTTGTTTTTATGACTAAATAGGGTTTATTCCAGAATTCAAAGATGATTTAACATTTAAAAAATCTGGTTACATAATTAACCACTTTTACAAATTTAAAGAGAAAAAAGCCAATGATCATTTAAAAGACATGGAAAGTGTATTTGGTAATTTTTAATACCTTTTTATGACATAATTTGGTAATCTAGAATTAGAAGAGAACTAATTTCCTTAAGTTAATAAAAGGCAGCTACCAAACATGTACAGTAATTGTCATATTTGATGGAAGCATTCCCTTTTAAAACAAACAAATCTGACTCAATTACCAGTTGCTCTTGGCATGTACTGGTGGTCATGGTCAGGGCAGTAAGATCAGAGTAAAAAAAGAAAAGAACTGGAAAAGGAAAAAAACTTATTTCCATCCACATATAATCAGCTACATAGAAAATATGAGACAATCTATAAACAAACTGTATTAAGAGAGTTCAGCAAATTTGTTGGATTACGTATCAAGCCATATGAATCAACAGTTCCTACAGAAACACCAGAAAACAAAGTTTTTATTTCAAGAAAGAACACATTTACAATGAAAGCTCTAATGTATCTAGAAATAATACTCAAAAGCTTATAAGAAAACCTAAATGAAGGTAAACTATTTTATGAATAAAGAAAGCTATAATGATATCAGTCTTTCCAGTATTAATAAACACTTGGCCCCTGAACTACACAGGTTTGGACTGCATGAGTCCACTTATACACAGATTTTCCTCTGCCTCTGCCACTCCTGAGACAAGAAGACCAACCCCTCCTCTTCCTTCTCCTCTGCAGCCCACTCAATGTGAAGACAAGGAGTATGAAGACCTTTATAATGATCCACTTCCACTTAATAGTAAATATCTTTTCTCTTCCTTATGATTTTCTTTTCTCTAGCTTGCTTTATTGTAAGAAAACACTATATAATACACACAGCATAAAAAATACTTGTTAATCAACTATATACGTTATCAGAAAGCCTTCCAGTTAACAGTAGGCTAGTAGTAAAGTTTCTGGGGAGTCAAAAGTTACCCACAAATTTCTGACTGCATGGTAGATCAACACACCTAACCCTCACATTGCTCAAGGGTCAACTGTATAAATTTAATGTGATAAAATTAAATTCCCAAAGGGGTTTTCATAACATTTCATAACATACAGGCTCTCTGAACACTGATATAAAAGTAAAAAACAACAAGAACATCCAAGATAGCTTGAAAACTGAATGAGAAGCTCTACTGAATACCACATTTTTGAAGTGATGGTAGTTAAAACATTGTGATATTGGCACAGAAATACATGAATAGCCCAATGGAACAGAATAGAGAGCCTGAAACACACACTTATATGGTAACTTGATATGAGAGACATGGCTTTACGCATCAATTGAGAATATGGCTTAACTGTTCAACCATATAAAAAAAATAAAATAAATTGAATATCTACGTCATACACAAAAATCCATTTCAGATGACATAAATCCAGTATTATACACAGAAATCCATTTTGGGCAATATGAAGCTATATCTGTAAAAAGTAAATCTCTAAAACTTTTAGAAGAAAATGAGAAATTTATAAGCTGTGAATAGGGAGGATCTTTCTAAATAAAACCAAAACACTGATAAAAATTTAACTAATCAAAAATTTAAAACTTCTGTGCTGCAAAAAGACTTTAAAATGAATGAAAAGAAAAGCTAAAGATTAGTAGAAAGTTTGGCAATACACAAAAGACAGACTTCTTGACAGTGAAATCTAAAGACTTTTTACAAATCAAAAAGAGAAAATCCAAACAGTCTAAAACAAAACTGGGCAAAGATGTGGTTAGGCAATTCACAGAAGAGGATACCTTAATGGCAGATAATCACCTAAAAGGAAAATTACTCTTACAGGGAATCAGACAAAGTTAAATACAAACTACAGTGAGGTCCAATGTATTAATATTTCTATCAGGTTGGCAAAAATTAACAAGTCTGAAAATATCAAGGGTTGGTAGGACAGTCATATAGTGCTAGTGAATGTAAAATTTAGTCCAACAGATTTGTAAAACACTTTGGCAAAAACTACTAATGTCAGACATATTCACACACTAGACTGAAAGATTCTAACCCTAGGGGGGGAAAAAAAATCACACAGGTGCCTGAGGAGACCCACGAGAATTTTCATTGCCAGTCTTTTATAATATAAAATATTAGAATCAACATAAATATTCATCAACTAGTGAATGGATAAATTATAATAGAACCAGAAAGGTATACAACAAAGCAGTTAAAATAAAGTATAGCTGTATATATGCTAATAACTAAAGCAACTTGACAAGTATATGTGCAGTATATCATTCTTATGAATGTTCAAAACTTGCAGAAACCTACTATATATTGTCTATATTTTTCCCACGTGTGTATATATCCACAAACACATGCAGAGAGATGCTAAATATCAATTTATGATCTGGGTAAACAGAAGGTTAATAGAATTGGGAAGGAATACAAGGGCCTTCAACTTTATCTGTAACCACTCATTTGTTTTATCTATTAAATCTCAAAAGATTTTGAAGACACTACATCAAAACGTTAAAATTTTACAAAGCTGGGTAATGGATATATTATTGTATTATAATTCCCTCTGCACATTTTATTATGTTTGACATATTTTATTTTAGAAAGAAAGAAACCTAATTCCATCTGAACCATTAAAAGAGGAAGGGAAAAGAAGGAGAGGGACATACTAGTTTCCTCATCTATAAAATGGAGAGAAACACCTTCTTTTAAGAATTGAGCATTGGTTACTCTATCTCCCTGACATCTCCTGAAACTTTTAAACTCAGAGGGCTTGAACCTTCATAAACCAACTGCCATCTCTAAAACGCAGCCTTACTTAAACTGACAGATCAAAACGATGTAACTAAATCATTTATCCTATGAAGTAAATGAAAAACTATTTTCCATCAGTCCATTTTGTTCATAGGCTAATAACAGAATATATTTCTTTTTCTTTTCTTTTTTTTTTTTTTTTTTTTGAGACAGAGTCTCGCTTTGTTGCCCGGGCTAGAGTGAGTGCCATGGCGTCAGCCTAGCTCACAGCAACCTCAAACTCCTGGGCTCAAGTGATCCTACTGCCTCAGCCTCCCAAGTAGCTGGGACGACAGGCATGTGCCACCATGCCCGGCTAATTTTTTCTATATATGTTTTAGTTGGCCAGATAGTTTCTTTCTATTTTTAGTGGAGACAGGGGTCTCACTCTTGCTCAGGCTGGTCTAGAACTCCTGACCTCAAGCGATCCACCCGCCTCAGCCTCCCAGAGTGCTAGGATTACAGGTGTGAGCCACTGTGCCCGGCCTAGAATATATTTCTTTATAACCTTATTCCATTTCAATTTTTAAAAATAGGATTACCAGCCCAGGCAACATAGTGAAACCCCATCTTTACAAAAATTTTTAAAAAGAAAAAAGTTAGCCAGGGGTGGTAGTGCGCACCTGTAGTCCTAGCTACTTGGGAGGCTGAACAAAGGATCACTTGAGCCCAGGAGTTGGAGGTTGCAGTGAGCTGTGATTGCTCCAACCTGGGCAACAGACTGAGGCCCTATCTCAAAAAAATAAAATAAAATAAATAAAAATAGGATTGTATGCCTACTTTAGTTTTTATTATCATCTATTACCTTCCATTACTGTGTTCTTTTATTTTTACAAAACAGCTTGTCTCTGTAAACTCTTCTTTCTGTGACTAGCTGGAGGAAGCAGTAAAATGAGTATGTACAATCAGAAAAACAGCATTTAATATTTTACATAGTGACAGAAATTTATTTTTAATAATTTTAAGAAAAAAATTGTGCAAAAAGTGTTAAGAGTTCTATGAGTAAATGTGTATTTCTGATACATCATTTGAAACAGTAAAGGATCATGGTGTGACTGATGACTATAATCCTTGCAGACTCCTATCATTTGCCACCTTGTTTGCTCTGCCTTCTCTTTCTCCACCACCATAGAGTTGACTTCCCATCTGCAGGTTCAATTTTGCCCTAGTTTTCCAAGCTAATTTTGCATAAGACATTGGAATGATCTGCAGTTGAGTCTCTCCACCCTGCCACATCTCACTGAGGTGGGATCTACCCCTGACCATGACAGAGGAATCCTGAGTTCCTATCTGTCATCTCTACACAATCCAATATGGCAGAGGTAAACCCTTAACTATCCACAGCCCATTGGGGTGGGATGCTTCCTGGGTCCTCCTTTCTCCATTCTTTTTCCAGGTTACTTCAGTAACCTGATCACCCACAATTAAAGTAATACGAAACAGAGTTCTTTTAATAGAGCCCCTTAGAGCTGGGGCCCACACCTGAATCCCAATAAATGGTGCTTCCTTCCAGGCCTGAACTGGCTCGTGGAGGCTCATCTAAGTGCAAATATTTTAAAATCACCTGCTGGAAACCCTGACTTTGAAATCAGGCAGCCATCTAGTTCACCAACAAACACGCCCTACTCCTCTTCCTACAGGACTGGAGCTCAGGCTACCAAAGGTTGTCTGAATCTTTGAGAGGTGTTTTATTGCCAACCTAGGCTTTCAGAAGCTAATCTGTTCCACTGCCCTTTCACAGACATTTTGTCTGATGCTAAGGAGCAGGTATCAACCCAAGTTCACTTCTCTTTGGGCCTGAGCCAGCCTAGGAAGATAATTTATGAAATGAGATAAGTTTAACTTAAGGGCAGTTCTTAAGTGATGCCATGCAATTACCAAATGGCAGTATCATCGCACAGCAAATGAAGGTTGATTTTTTTTTTTAATGATGGTCTTATTACAGCAAGGTACAGATCTCAAAAGACAGAAATCCTCTGGGGTCTATAATTATGATTCCCTTAGCTGGTAAAAACAGTAAGACATTGTCCCACCTTAGTATTTATTCATGGCAAAGCTGCAATAAAAGTTCCAAGAAAAGTAGCTGGAGAACCTAGGAATATGAAAAGGAAATCAGGCAAACAGCACCACAATGCACAATAGAGGGAGAAAGACACCCCCCCCCTTTGAAGGATAAAGCAGCAGCTCCATTAATCATGAAAGACTAAACCAATTCAAAAACATAATAGAAAGAAAAATAAACAAACATGAAAGATGTCATTTGTGGTTTATCCTATGTGCCCCTGTACAATTCTGTCTTATGAATAGAAAACTCAAAATGCACTCTCAGATTCTGAAATAATATATCCTCTCAAGCTTTATCTGAGTTTATAAACACAAAAGGGGCGTATATGAATTTAAATTGCAATATGAGAACAAATTTAACTTCTAATAGAAACAGAGTTTGAGATGGAGTAAGTCAGAAATCTCAATGTTTATCTCCACATGCATTTATTCCTGGCACTACACTGGAGTTCTCCATGGAGTGTTTATCTAACTTGGCTTTCCTCTGATGGATCTTCTGGCATACCACATAAGCACACAGCCCATATGTACCAGTAACCACTTTCTCCCTGTGAAGAACTCCCAGTGTAATCATGGGGAAAAGGGAAGGAACTCACACATGTCAGGTATCTAGTAAAGGGCTGATACTGCACAAAGCACTCAACAGTTTTTTTGACATTTAAACTTGTGACCACAGTATATATTTGAATTCTGGAGATTTAAAAAAAAAAAAAAAAATGAAGCTGAAAGAGAGACCTATATTGAAGATCCCCTAACTCTGATCTACAGCAACAGCCTAGATTTGAACCAAAATCCACTGGGATCTAAGCCCATGCATTCTCTTTTCTCAATTCCATGTTAGGTGAAGCCAGATCACACTATGTCTTTACTGTGTGGCATTGGAAATATACTTCATACTGTAAGTAATTGTCTGAAAGAGAGCACTATCAAGATAATCCCTGATCCCTTACTTTCTTTAGAGATCCATAATTTAACAATTGCAACCATCATATTACTTTCCTTACTTTGGACCCTTCAGTGTATGTCTCATTTTTATATTCTTCAGTGGTGAAATATTCTGGTTATAATTTCAATTTGTTTTCTCACTTAGAAAACAAAGAGGATACACACTGATAATCAGTATGAAAAAAAGAAATAAAAGAAAAAAGAAAATAAACGGAGGAAGTGGCATTGCCGTTTTAAACCTTAAGAGTCATTGAATAATTTTACACAGAAAAGTAAATTGATCTAATCAATTTTTTTTAAAGAAAAAAAAGGGTGGCACACAAACTACTAAAACATGTTTTAAAAAAGCAATTGAGGACATCTGAATATATTGAGTATAAAGTGATATTAAGGAGTCTTTTTTAATTTTGTTAAGTATGATAATGGTATTGTGGTTATGTAAGCAAATGATTTTTTAGAGACCCATACTGACATATGAGGATTGAAAAAAAGATGACAACATCAAGGATTTACTTTAAAATACTTCTTCCCTCCAAAAATGAAAGCAAGTGAAGCAAGTGTGCCAAAATGTTGATAATTATTGAATCTAGGTGGTGGCTATATTGAAATTCATTATATTATCTTTATTTTTGTGAATGGTTGAAAACTACTATAATAAAAATATCTACCAAAAAAAAAAAACCCCAGAAATCTCTCAACCTCAAAAAAATGCAATCCCTTTTATGTGAAATTTAGTTACTTTGATCAAAAAACATCTACTCTCTAATACCAGAAATAAAACCTTCCAAAATGTAAATTTTGGAAATATTAATATGATGTATTTTGTTAAGAGAATCTATCAGTAATGATGTTGGGGAAAAAAAAAAAAACAACTTGTCTTTCAACAGACAAATAGAGACCAATCACCTTTTATCAGAACACTGAACAAGAATTAGAAGAATAATCTCTTGATTAAGACGTTGAAAATCTACCCGAATTCACATCTTTAATGAAAGCTACAAGAAATCAAGGACTTGCTGGAGAGATCAAATTATCTTTATGTCCTCGGTTTAAAAGCAGAATGGTCACCAAGTAAATGAGAGGCAGAAAGAAATGCTTTGTAAAACACTGATGGAAAACAGTCCTTCCTTACTGGAATCAAAGGTGTGAGAACGGAATGCCTTTTAAGTTCTCAGATGGCTATTCTGGTCTCTAATACAAGTCCTGGGTTTGAGAGAAGCCAAACTGTTCATTCAGGTATTGAACTACTGACTCTTCTATTATTAATAAAAATGAAAATTAAACTTTTAATGCAAATTCTACCCACAGTAACCTGATCAAACACAATTAAGGTAGTGCTTAAGTCAATTCTAGAAACAGGAAATGGCTATTGAGAGTGGCAAGTTTTTGTTGTTGTTGGTTCCCTACCCCATCCTCACCCCCTAACATGCACAGGACATGAACACATTAACTCAACCTAATGAACAGGTTCCTGTCTGCAAATACATCCTTGGAGCTTCCTTTGGATAAGGAAGCTCTTTATCAGTGTCTGGACTAGCAGAACTATAAATCAGCTACACACACAGTCTTCCTGCTGCTGCTAGTCCAGTTTTGCCTTGGTATTCACCTAGCTTTCTAAGGACTAGGTGCTCTCTCAGCAAGAGAAAACAAAAATCTGTCTTTAAGTCCAGGCAGGAGTAAAGCAGACAATACAAACTTGTCTGACTTCAAAGCACAAGGCGTATCTTTCACTAACTAAACAGCAATCCCTGCAGGAGTGACAATGGGAGCTTTCTTTCCTATTATTGTTTGAAACAATCACAGGCTATTTGTTCATTTTAATTAGTTTATATCTAGTATTAGGCAGGCTTGGTGAGAAAAATGCTCTTTGTTACCAAATGAATAGAGTAACAAACAAACCAAAAGCTTTTTTTAAAATAATTGTTGTTTTGGCTTTAGAAAAGGAGTTTCAAGCCTTTTACACTTGAATGTGGGTTTATCTTTACACAGGTCCCTGAATTCACTCTCAAAGAATGCAAGTTGATGTGCCAGACAATACCACGCTAAGCTGATTGAGTGAACTGCGTATTATGCTTTGCCTAAAGAGATGCTGTATTTAAATTATTTTTACCTCCTCTGAGCTTGGGAAAAACTGAGAATAAGAGAGAAGACCTCAATGAAAGCATGGGGGCAAGGGAAAGTCAGCCTTGGGCTAAAATTTGACTGTACAAATTACATGTGAAGAGCTGACACATAGCAGGAGGCCCATCACTGACCAGAGGATCCTGGGAACCAAGTGACCCAGTGGTCTGCATCTCTCCAGAACAGTAAGTTACCTCTCTCTGTGACCTAACACCAGAGTTTATAGTGGGCTCCTTCCAAGTACTCTTACTTCCCCAGTTATCAATTGCCACTACTGTTCCCATCTACCCCAGTTGAGATTAATTAACCAATCTGCTCAATAGAATTATCAAAAGTCAGGCTTTGAACCAGGGTCTAAGATTCCAAAGCCTGGGTAGCCATTAAACTACACTACTACTGATTCTTTAAGATCAATGTTAAATTCCTTAATATGATTTGCAAAACCCTGCAAAAATCTCCAACCTTATAATCTAATCCATTTATGCTAATTCTAGCATTTGCCAATTTCTGTAGTGTAAATACTCTACTGAGGCTGATTTCAAGCTACCAGCATGAAGTCAACCAGCTTACAAAATTCCTGAAAATTTAACAATCCGCCCCTCCTTGAGCTGGCAGAGGTGGCTCTAGGGACATCACTGTTGACAACCCCATGCCCCACTATACTACAACTATCCTAAACTAAATTCTAAATGCTCTTGCTCTCTCTCTCACCTTGGGACATTTGACATTCACACATGCCTTTTCTTCTCCTTTACCAAAATAACTCATAGTCATTAGTTCTCAGCCTGGTGGTCTTCCTTCAAGAAGCCTTCCCTGATCCTCCAAGTCTTTTCTGGATGTTCCGCTTTACCCGTGGAACACCCAATACTTCCTGTATCATCGCATTCATGACACAGTGTTGGAACTTGTTTCCTTATCTGTGTGTCTCCCACTACATTTCTAAACTCTAGCAGGACCAAAGCCTCATTTCTTGTATTCCCCAGGTCGGCCACAGGGCTTGCTGAACAATAATAAAAATTCTTGCTAACACAGATTGAGTAATATATGCCAGACACTACGCTAAGTTTTATATAGATCTTCTCATTTAATCCTTAGAACCCCCCAATGAGGTTGGCTTCACTATTGCTATGCTTATTTTGCGGGTGGGGAAATACAGGCACTGAGACGGTGAACACCTTCCTCTCAGGCTCAGTTAATAAGTAAATGTCTGAGCCAGGATTTCAACTCAGGCAGTGGGACTGGAGAGCCCATAGGCATCCTTCAAGAAACCAGTGTTTCCTGACCTTTTTTTTTTTTTTTTCTTGTGAGTGACCCTGAAGGAGAAGATGTTAATTAAGTTTAAATTCTCCCTAAAGAGAAATTAAATACTAAGGAATAAGATTTTGTTGGGTAAAGTTAAGCTTTGAAGGGGTTTTGCATCTCCCAAGATCTAACTTTTACCCTCTTGTATCATTCTGCATCTTGCTTTCTTTTTCTTCCATAAGATATCTTTGAGCAATATATAGCTTTGCAGATATCCTCATGTTTTAACTGCTGAATGGTATTTCAATCATATCCACAAACTTGAATTTATTAAGTCTTTGCACTATTGGATATTCAGAATGTTTTGCACTTCCTGGTTTTCAACCAATGCGTCAATGAATCTTTTTATGCACTCCTCCTTGGGCTCACATGTGAGTGTTTTTCTAATGTAGATACCAAGATAGAGGCAGGGTACGTGTAAAGTATATAATTTGAATAGATGCTGTCAAATTATTCTCTGCAGTGACTGTACCAATTTACTTCCCACAGAGAATTTATGAGAGTACACATTTCCCCTGGTGTTTATTAAATATAACCTCCTTCAACCTTGGGCAGTGTTAAACATTTTAATTAAATGAGTCATTGAGAAGTATTTATGTTACTCACCAGCTGATAGGAGCTTACGTAACAAGGAAGATGTGCAGATAAGATGCTGCTGTTGGAAATGCTGACAAATGACAGCAGCGACCCTGGGATGCTGGAATGCCTTGTCCACAAAACCGATACTAGAGCCTAACTCACTCCGCAAAACACTAAGCACAGTCACTACGTGGGAACAGCTGCAGTGGACTTTGGAATGGCGACCTCAGGTAACTGGCACTAGATCTCTTTACCCATTCTCCAAGCCTCTCAGGCACCAAAAAAAAAAAAAAAAAAACTATTGAGAGTAAGGGAAACCAAACACCTAAAGAAAACGAAGTGTTGAAAGGGCAGTGATCCATTTACCAGAAAGAGAAATACACATGATGACAGTAATACTAAACATCCCAGGAGAAAAAAAAAATACTAAAAGCTTAAAGAACAGCAAGGACTTTATCCATATGATAAAATTCCAAGGTCTTTTAGAGAAGAAAAGAAAGTTTATAACAAATAAAGCAAAAATGCCCTTTTCGCCTTTTCCCCTCTTTTTCCTCTCCCTCTCTCACAAACATACACACTCCTACTTGAAATACACACAAAATTTAATAGCCTGCAAAATGCTACAGAAAAAAAGTGGGGGACAGTCTGTATCATCAAGGTTCAAATTTCAATCAATCTGACTTTTTCTTGAAGATATACTTTTTTCTTTAACCTTGGCCTAAAAATGATTATTATGAATGACAGCAGAGGTCATACTCTAGAGAGAAGAGATAAAAGAAGAGTAAATGGGAAACTGCATTTATTGAGCACTTACTGTGTGCTTCACATATATGCTATCATTTCATTCGTATAACCATAGTGTGAGGTACGATTACGTGAGAGAAAATTGGAGCTGAGAGAGGTAAGCGTTACTAAGGCTCTTTATCCGGCCATCAGAGGAGCAGGGTGGTGAACTGAGGCCTAACGACTCCAAAGTCTGTTTGCACATCGTACCACGCAACCTGCTGAATCTGAAAGAGTTCAGTGAGTACCCAAATAGATCACGTTGTAAAATAATCTAAACAAACAATGTCCCAGCCATATTCCTGCTATTATTCATGGGACAGAAAAAGCAACTCCTATGACTACTTTCAGAACTTTCAGACTACTTCAGAACTTTCTAGAATTGCATTTTGTTTTCAACGTTTGCCAGAACAGGTCAAGGCAAAATGATAATTATAAGAGGAAGACGATGAGACAACATTCAGAAAGCTAGTTGTAAGATTAGATCTTTTCTGAAATATTTTATTAAACCCAAAAAAAGCCAAGGGAGGAAAAACAGCAGGATTTACTACTGAGTTACCTTGATTTAGAGTTCGATGGCTGGAGTAACAGCCAGGCATGCTCGGCACTGAAAACCAAGGCCCGCCCCTATGAACAGAGGCTAGTTCACTAAAATCACTTGTTCATTGTTCCAGCTGCTTCCTGAACTAAATGGCACCTCACTCACAAAAGCACCATTATCCAAATACCCACCAAATGATAATGAGAGAAATATACATGATCCCTAGAGTCAAACACACATTCTTAAACTCAAGTTAAATATTCGACAAAACCATGAGTAGCTGAAACCTATGCTAGCTTGAATCACTTACCTGGGGCTGTGAAATGACAGGGGTGGAAGTAGAGGCAGCAGCCATGGCAGCTGTATGGTGTGGGCGGGGATCAGGCCCCAGCACTACAGTGCAGGACACGGGAGTCAAATTCTCGTGGTTGCCGATCAGATCGAGGTCATACTAGGAGAAACTGTGTACCTAGAAAAGGAGAGGAAAACCCACATTTAGCATAAGAGGACTAGCACATGGCAGAGAAGTCCCATTGGTCAGAGGAGGCAAAAATCCCTATACCAGGTGTCAAATACTAGCTTAATGCAAAGAGGAACCTGGTAGGGAAGATCTAAGATCTAAAAGCTATGACTTCTATACCATCTATCCAAATGGTGTTAAGTTGATATATTTTCATAGGTTTGGATCCAATTCTGAGCGCCAGCTAGCTGTTTGGGGAGGCAGTTTTAAGTTGTGGAGACAGGAAAGGTGAGCCGGGGGAGAAGCCACCCCATCATTAAACAATAAGGGAACTGAATGGTCCACGATCGAGAGCTGACAGTTTATATACAAAGGGCAGAGAGAATACAGTAGTCCCCCCTTATGTGAGGGAGATATGTTCCAAGACCCCCAGTGGATGCTTGAAACTGTGGATAGTACCGAACCCTATATATGACAGAGACAGCTACTACGTGACTAATGAGCAGGTAGCATATATATTGTGGATACACTGGACAAAGGAATGATTTCCCATCAATGGCATGAGATTTCATTGTGCTACTCAGAACAGTGAGCAATTTAAAGCTCTGGTATTTTTCACTTAGTATTTTTGGACTGAGTTTGTAACTGAAACCGCGGACAGTGAAACCACGGACAGCAAAACCACAGATAAGGGTGGACTACTGTAACACATCGAGTGGTCAGAGATCACCCAGTTCAACCCTACCCATTTGCAGATGGAAAAACTGAGGCTTAGAGAAGAGAAGAGACTAGACTCACCCATTCAGTTAGTGGTGCAACCAGGACTACAGCAAAACCCCAACTCTCAGTCCTGTGTGAAACCTAAGACAGTGAATATGTTCCATGTTTACATTTTTCTCAAGGAACTTAGTTACCATTTTCAAGATTAAAGAAAGGTAAGAAACCTCTACAGTAGAGGAGTCAGTCACAGGAAAGAGTTGGTTTCTCAGACAGGTGAGTGAGGAGCTTCGTAAATCAGACTCCCACATGTGTGAGGAAGAGGACATTTCTAAAATCCTTCTGACATCCTCAAAGAGATGCTAAATAAGCACAAAGTATAACCAAATCTCTTATTGATATGTTCATTACGAAAACTCAGAATGATGCTAAATTCCCTATAGTAAAGCATGGCCCTAGCTCTGTCCAAAGCCTGATCTGATTGTTTCCACATTTCAATTTAGTATAAAAGGTAAAAAAAAAAAAAAATTCATTTTAAGAAAAGAAAAATTCTTATAAGAAAATTTTTCATTTCTAGGCAATGAAAATTTCAATCATTTGAAATCATTCAATCATTCAAAAATCATTTGAATCACATCTCTGTGGTTCATTACTTTTACTATAATGAAAAGTATCATTTTCCAATAATTTAAAAGTGTTCAAGTGTCATCTTGCATGTTGGTGAAACCAGAAAGTTTATTTAATGACAGAACTTCCCTGAAAGCAGAGGCCGGCTCAATCTTATTCATTATGCCTCTAGTTCTCCAGAGATGCTCAATAAATAGCTTTTGAATAAAAGAAAGGATATTGCTGGGTGGTATGAAAATTCAATCATTTTAGGTTCTAATTGTTTAGAATTGTAGAATCTTCCTATTTTCTTCCCCTCTGTTACAGTGATTATTTTTATTAACAAGTAAGAGTAAAGTTCTCAAGCTATCTAGGTATAACATTCAATACAGAATTCATCCATGGCTGCCCTGAGACAATACTGATGTTCTCTTTAGTCCCAGTTTTAGGAGAACAAATAAAAGAGCTGTAATAAAGTCTCATTTAATGTTTAATTTTTTTTTAATTTTAGGCACACTGTGAATTTAAATGAACAAGCCAGGAAAAAGGTATATGTATACAAGAATGCCTTTCCTTTTTCATGATGACCACTAAGGTGTCAAGCCTACCCCAAGGAAATCATAGGACTGCATGGTAAACTGTTTTATACTAAACTTATTCCTGGCATCATTTTCATGGCCACTTCTACTTTCATTTTTCCTCTCTCCTTCTTATATATTCCTAATTCCCAATTATCTTGCTCTATTCTATATGAGATAGATAGATGAATATATCAATAGCATGATAACTAAAAAACAAAAAAGCAGGTAAGCAAGATTCCGTCCTTAAAAACTCATACTACATGTTTGGGTCCAATATCATTCCAGCTAAGCCAAGTCATTAAGCAATTTAATCTAAAAATATTTTCAACATTTATAATACAGAGAGTTGCCTGAAAGGTGGATACAGGCTGCTATCTTGTAGTAAGGAAAGAGATATAGAAATTGCTGTGACCCAAAAATAAATATGCCATATGGCATTATTGCTAACAGAAGGAAAGAAAATGGGAGACTGAGATTTAATGGAAGTCCACTGGATGCTGAGCTTTGGGGCAGTCATTTCACATAGAGTTTGAGGCAGATATCATTAATCCACTTCATAGAGGAGACACCTTTGAAAACTTATGTAACATATCCACAGTCACAGCCAGGAAGTGAGTGAGTGGAGATCTGAGCAAGGACTGACTCTACAGCCCATGGTCTTTCCATAGACCAACCCTCCAAATGAACATAAATTAAGAAGAGATGGAAAGTACGTGGAATCTTTAAACAAAAATGTCAGATAGAAAATGAAGAAAGCAGGATAAAAGTCAGATGACCTGCAGAGTAACCCCAAGACAGAGAACCCTGGCTTGTTCTCATCTATATAAAACTTTAATGATGTGACCCTTGTTTTGTGTTTCATTCCCTTGAGATGCCTAATATATAGGACATATTGTTAGATTAATATTTTCAAGACAATAAGACAGAAAATTAACTGTCTTCCCCTAAAGTATTTGAGACATATCTAATTTTGAGCCTTTTGTTGAACCTATTCACAAATTATAAAAACTCTTTATAAAATAGTGTATGGTTACTTAACTCTGCCAAATACGAGGGCTGAACAACATTACTTCAAAGGTAAAAATCAACTCTCTCGGGAGTAATGTCTTAAAATTAAATCTATGAAATCTATTTACTTCCCAACTTACAAAACTACACAAATCACAGAACTAGACAAGACAAAAAAGACAATAACCTAAGTAGCAATACCATTCAGTCTCTAGCTAAGTAAGCTGGTTCACTTTGACAGAAGTGAACCTTTCACTAGCGCCCTGCCTTATCAGTGACCCAGACTGTCAACTATAAAGTTGCACAAGAATTTTTAAAGAAATACACCCCTCTAAATTGCTCCAAGTACTTGAATACCTGTTCTGCAAGTCTTCTAACCTGCCATCAACCTAACTCTCCATTTCCTTTGCTTAAGCTTCAAAACTGTATTCCACCCACAGAAAACCACAATACAGTGTGGGTTTACCCCACTGACATCAGACTCTCCAACTGACCTTGGACCCTTATTGAGGCCCCTTCTACCTTTCCTAGTTGTCTCCATGTTCTATTCTCCTAGGCATCTCTTCTAATCTATATTGCTCTTCTCAGAACCATAAAACTAACTCTAATGCCTCTCACTTGCAAAAGATGAGCTTTGCCATTTATTTATTTACTGGACCATTCATCCATTACCCCACAGCCAATGGGTATGAATTAATGTCCTCCCCTCCCACACACAATTCAAATAACATTTATAAAATACAATTTCCAAATAAAGCCACATAAGCTGATCTCTCTGTGTCAGATCACCAAATGGCTAGTTGACTATAAGACTGGGAAATATCCTGAATCAGCCCTAGAATCTACAGATGGATCCCAACTGTTGCTTAAATTTCCAGAAATATGTACTGGAAAGAACCAACATGCGAGGCTGACAAAAGAACTAAGGCACAACATCCCCTTCATGTGAAACTCAAATGCACAAAAATAAGCCAATGAGAAGCCGATAAACCCATAATGATACCCCTAGTTTACAGGCATGAGAGCTGAGGGAACTAAGCCAGCGGGGAGTTGGGGTACATTTAAAATACACTAATTCCTTTAAAAGGGTTCCTGGCTCCAGAAGCCAACTCAGCAAGTAACCTCGGTGGTATTTACTTCTGATTTATAAGTGGCCATGATGACTGCCACAGAAAACATGTGGGGGAAAAAAAACACTATGAGCTGGCTTCTGGCAAGGGCAGCCATGCCAAGTGACAATGACCTTGCTAATCACTGAGTACCACACCAAATCCCTAAAAGAAAGTCTCTGGTTTGAAGCAAACTTCCCTTTGATTACTTCTGGGGCTGATGCTGGCTCCCTCCCCAGGCCTCACAGGAAGATGAATTTCTAATTGGTAAATTAATCTACTACAAACCTAACCTTTTTCCTTCATCTGGGCTTGAGTCAAACACTGACTCATACAAGTCTCCTGAAAGAACACAGGGTAATACCCAATACTGAATATGCATAGATTTCCCTCTCTGAGGATATGCAACAGAGAAAAGTCCAAATCCATCAGGCAAATGAAACATATTATGGTACAAAATAAAAGGAGGATTCTAGAATCAGAGCAGATATTTACTTAAGAAATAGGTGTACTACATAAAAGAGAAAACTTTAGAAAATTTCTAGTTCACGTTCTTAAAATTCCTAAGGACACAGCAGCATCTCTGAACATAGTTCAGGTAGTCATGGAAAGAAATATGAGACCAGAAATGTGTTTACATTAACCAGAAAAAAGAAAATCTAAATTGTGAACTTGAATTAAAGCAATGAATCAAGTAGAAGGTAGAAGGCAAAATAAAGCAGAAAATAAAATTAGTGAAGCAGATGAATCAGACCTCCCAGTGGAAGGGAAAAGCTATATGGATAAAGATTTTAAAGCCTTCATCCCCAAAACAAAATAGATGAACAAAACTACTAAAGGAGGAAAGAAGAAACTATCAATGCTGAAACCAGGAAAGGACAAATTTATCCTCAAAATTTTAGAAAAGCGTTACAAATAAATGTGAGAATGGAAAACCAACCTCATGTTCTCACTTATAAGTGAGAGGTACTGAAGGTATCGGTACTGAAGGGCATAGAGAGTGGCACAAGGGACATTGGAGACTAGGAAGGAGGGAAGGCAGGAGGCGGATGAGGAAAGAAAAACTATCGGATGCAAGGTACACTATTTCGATGATGGGTACACTAAAAACCCAGACATCGCCACTATACGATTCATCCATGTAACTAAAAATCAGGTATACCCCTAAATCTATCAAAATGTTTTTAAAAAAGAAACGTGTTTCAGATATACCACAATTTAGATTAGATGAGGAAAATTTTTAAACTTGTATATCATTCCTCAGAGCGCTCTGGCAGAAACCAAGTAGAAAAAACCCTGAACCCCAACCCTAGGGGAACAAGATGGGATACAGGAAGGCCAGAGCTATAGCTTGTCTTTCTTAGTATCTGGTTCCCCCACCAGAGCTAAATAGCATCTGAAGCTAGTCTTATAGTATCTAAGGCCCAAGACTGGAAAACTTTTCTCTCTGGAATTGGAGCAGATGAAAAAACTTAACAATAGTAACATCAAGAAGAAGATATTGCACTCATTGAAACAAAACCAAGATGCTTAAAAGCGGATAATTCAAAACTCTAAAAAAGTTGATCCCACAGCGGTACAGAGTAGAATGGTGATTACCAGAGGCTGCTGTGATTAGCCTCTGGGACAGAGAGGGGATGGAGAGATGTTGGTCAAAGGATATACATTTACAGTTAGGAGGAGTAAGTTCAAGAGATTTACTGTACAGCATGGTGACTATATAGAAAAATCCTATAAGATATCAGAAAGAGGGTAGGAGGGGCTCATAAACAAAGGATTGATTCAGAATTAGAAAGTTTTTGGACTTTTCAATAGCAACTCTAAAGGCTAGAGGACAATGAAGCAATGAGGAAAGTAATTTACAACCTGTAATTCTATTGGAAGATATTCTTCTGCAAAACAGGAAGGAAACTAAGAAAAAGGCAGGCATGTGATACAGGAAACAGGAGTCCAATCCAGGAGAAAAACAAAGGGAACTCCTGGCATAATTGTGAAGGAAGATCGAAGGAGGTGACAAGAAGACTCAAAAGGTAGACTTGCAGAATAACTGTCCATCTGGATATATTGAGAGCGGATTTCTACAACTGAGAGCACTTGAACTGAATGAGTAATAAACACACAGAAAACTAGGCAAACATCAAAAGCATGATTAACTTAAAGGAAAACAGAAAATTTGCGTAAGAGGAAAAGGATTCATAGAATTCGACATGGCTGGGTATGAACATTAACAAGGTCATCATCACATTAACATTGAATAATGGCCTAGTCAAAATCACAACCTAACTGTATTAGGACCAGGAGGTACAGGATAGAGTATGTGTGTGGCACACCTTCCACATGGTAAATCTATAAATATTCAAAACTGACAAGTCAAAAAGTAGAAGTAAGAATCTTAGAATTCCACAATGTATACATATTTCAAAACATGTACACAATAAAAAAAATTTTTTTAAAGAAGTAAAAACCTTAGAGATTCAATGCAAATAGCAAATGAGGCCACTGAAACGACTCAACGTGGTAGCTCTGGGGAAGACAAACTGGGAGGGTGGGAGCAGGCACTCTTCTTTCTTAGTGGGCCTCAGAGCCATCTGACACATTAAATTACAAACATCTGTCATGATTTGCCACAACATGGATGAGCCGGGAGGACATTATGTTAAGTGAAGTAAGTCAGGCACAGAAAGATAAATACTACATGTTCTCACTCACATGTGGGAGCTAAAAAAGTTCACCTCATGGAAGTAGAGAGTAGAATAGTGGTTATTAGAGGCTGGGAAGGTGGGAATAGGGAGAGGTTGGTTAAGGGACACAAAGTTATACCTAGATAGAAGGAATAAGTTCCAGTGTTCTGTAGAACTGTAGGGTGAATAGAGTAAACAATTTATTTTATTTTTTAAACAGCTAGAAGAGAGGATTTTGAATATTCCCAATACAAAGAAATGATAAATGTTTTAACCAATGATATGTTAATTACTCAGATTTGTTCATTACACGTTGTATACATGTATTGAAATATCATATTGTATACATATATCCATAAATATATAATTATTATGACGATTAAAATACATATTTTTAAAAAATGAAGAGGAAAAAATCACAGGTATCATTTAATTTAATCTATAAATAACTCAGCATGATATATATATATATATGCACTATAAATAACTTAGCATATCAACCACATTTAGCTTTTGTCCTCAAAAAATAAAAACTCCTTAAAAAAAAACTGCCTTGCCATAATCATACTTAACAATTAACCAGATGTACTTGATATCATCAAATATTCAGTTAGTTTGTAAAAAGCTTAGAGTAATATTTATATTGTGAACATGGTAACAGTGATAACTAGCATTATTTGCCAAACAAAGTACCTACTATAATCTTTTTTTTTAAATTATTCAAAGAAAGGGGAGTCCTCGTACACTATTGGTGAGAATATAAATTAGTACAGCCACTATGGAAAACAGTATGGAGGTTCCTCATAAAACTACAAATAGAACTACCATATGATCCAGCAATCCCACTACTCAGCATTTATCCAAAGGAAAGGAACTCAGTATATTGAAGAAACATCTGCACCTCCATGTTTATTGCAGCACTATTCACAATAGCAAAGATATGAAATCAACCTAGGTGTCCAACAACAGATGAATAGGTAAAGAAAAGGTGAGAGATACACACACACACACACACACACACACACACAGAGGAATACTATTCAGCCATAAAAAAGAATGAAATCCTGTCATTTGCAGCAACATGGATGGAACTGGAGGAATTATGTTAAGGGAAATAAGCCAGTCACAGAAAGACAAATATCACATGTTCTCACTCATAAGTGGGAGCTAAAGGTGTGGATCTCATGAAGATAAAGAGCAGACAGCAACATAGTGAGATCCCGTCTCTACAAAAAAGAAAACAAATTAGATGGGTATGGTAGTGTGTGCCTGTAGTCCCCGCTACTCAGGAGGCTGAGGAAGGAGGATTGCTTGAGCTCAGGAGTTGAAGGTTACAATGTGAATGTATGTACTTAAAACTACTGAACTGTACACTTAAATGGTTAAGAGGGTAAATTTTATGTTATGTGTCTTTTATCACAATTTTTTAAAAAGAGCCCACATTACAGGAAAAAAATATGGAGCAAATGATCTGTAGTTGAAACATAGGTTTAAGTTACTAAGCTTCAAAATTTAAAAAAAAATTCCCATTAAAAAAAATCAAGTGGGGGTAAAAAAATCAAATCACAATGGGAAAAACTGAGCTGGACACAGCCATCATCCTGACCCCAACAGATGATAAGACAAAGGAACAAATCTCAAGATTTTGTCAGAAATATGGAATGACTCAAAACTTCTACATTTAGCCAAACTGTCGTTTACTTGCAGTAGCAAGAACAAGGCACTTTTAAATATAGGCAGGATATATTTCTCCCTGAAAACTCCACTGGACAACATGATACAACTGCTCATTTGACAAATCAAAATAATGTGTTCAGGAGAACTTTGGCAAGAGCACCCTGTCAATCCAGGCAAACACAGAATACCTGTGATAATAATGGTGACAAAAAAAGAATGCATTATAACTAATGGGGGGGGGGAAAAGCTATACAATCGAAATACATATAATTAATAAGCTAAGATGAAAACTCCAGAAAATCCCAAGAAAAAGGAGAAAATTCTTCACCTTTTGAGAAAGGCACCAAGAGATACTGTTTTATTTCTAAAATTCATAAAAATCATAATTTCATATTTAAAGAACCAAAATTGAACAAGAAAGGGGAACTTTTTATCTGGGCTACCCATCCTTACTACTGCCTCCTAGGAAAACAGTGAGGAAAATGGTCCAGCTGGGATGAGGGAAGCTGTGACCACTTTCAGAGT
The DNA here is from genome assembly GCF_041146395.1 of Eulemur rufifrons. Lineage (NCBI taxonomy): Eukaryota > Metazoa > Chordata > Mammalia > Primates > Lemuridae > Eulemur > Eulemur rufifrons. The sequence goes on from NC_090989.1 coordinate 265,441,750, forward strand.
TCACTTGCTTCACTTGCAGAGTCAGAACAAAGAAATTAAAAAGCATTTGAGAAACCAAATAAGTTCCTCATGTTTTGTTTTAAAACACCATCACCACCTGTGGCTGCAGAAACTTTCCTCCTCAGAGTATCAGGCCTCGCTAAGATCTTGCTTCCATATACTCACAGGAGACAATATACTTCATGCTTGTAAATCTTCCCTTTTCCACTCACAGGATCAGTTTTTCCATCTGCTTCTCCAGCTTTTCGATCAGATCTTTTATTCTACATTTGGCCTCAAAGTCTATCGTGCTTTGCACATGGCACAGAGCTGACGCATTCACAGGAAGGACGACAGCTAGCCCACCCTGCTCACACTGACTGCAGAAAGAAACACAATCACTATCGCACTATTTGATGCGTATTTTATCAGTTCAGAGTCCAGCATTCTAGAAACTGAAGAAACCAGCCAAAAATTATATAAATAAACTCACTGTCTTAATCTCAGATTTCTGAGTTAGAGACCAAACGAACTCGAGACAGTGTGACCTGTCATGGGGGAAGAGAGTGAGAAGGGAAGGGATGGGATCTACATTTTAAAGGGGAACGAAGGAAGAGGAGTCAACAAAGAGGATTAAGAAAATCCTCTCAAAAAGTAAGAGAATTATACTTTTTAAGAGACAGACTTCATACTTCCCTGTTTCTTTCCAGGGTCCATGGCCCACAGTGTCTGAACTCCTGATCATCTTAGTATCTGCGTGCCATGACCCTCAGCCACCTACACGGGGGCCCAGGGCAGTGTAAAGATGAATGGGAACTATAATTCCCACCTAGGGCGGAAGTAACCTAAAGGATAGGGTGGATACATTTTAATATATATAACATGTGTGTGTGTGTATGGTTTTTTTTTTGTTTTTTGTTTTTTTATTTTTTTAAGAGACAGGGTCTTGCTCTGTTGCCCAGGCTGGAATGCAGTGTTGTGATCATAGTTCACAATAACCGCCAACTCCTGGGCTCAAGCAATCCTCTCACCCCAGCCTACTGAGTAGCTGGGACTACAGACAACACACCACCACACCCAGCTACTGTTTTTTCTTTTTTGTAGAGACAGGATCTCACTATGTTGTCCTGGCTGGTCTCAAACTCCTGGCCTCAAGCAATCCTCTTGCTTGGCCTCCCAAAGTGCTGGGATTACAGGCATGAGCTACCACACCAGGCCGATGTATTTATATTGAGGAATGCTTAAGGAAGGAACCACTGAGCCAAGCTGGAGTGTTTTCAGTCCATAGTTTTCAGGACAAGGAGAATTACAACCTCTATAACCAAGCCTCGGGCAAGGTAGACTCTTCCAACCACAGCAGACCAAGCAGTCTTGGAAGGTATTTCCTTCTAAAGTAAGTGCATGTTTCTAACATCACAAGTAATTCCCAAATGGCCTAAAATAATGGAATATGAATATATATTCATATTGGTAGAGATGAAGGGAAGGAAAATAGGGAAGAAAAGAGACCAAATGGGGGTGGGACCAAAGTGTCAAAATAGCTAGTCAGAATACAGAAGTCTGCGGCAGTGGTAAGAAAAATGATTCAGCCCAGAGTAACAGTTTTCAGCAGCAAAGGGTTCTGAAGACAGAGACATCCTCCATTATTTAAGGTTTCAAGTAGCTTAAAATTCAAGCACCTTTGGGAGAATAAATCAAAATCAATTCTGAGTGCTTGAATTGAAGGATAATGATTTAAAACTGTACCTCAACATAAGAAAGTTACTCTTGAAAGATAGTTTTTTGACGTGTTTGTATACAACGTAGGAAAATAGGCACTCAAATATATTTCTAGTATAGGTGCAATTGTTAAAACCTTTCTGGAATGCATTACAGATGTATGTATGTATGGTTTGCATCAAAAAATATGCTGAATCAGAAGGTATATAACTGCACTAATAGGAATTTATACTGTGGAAAGAATACTAAGGGCACAGATTTTTCTCCAAGAATGCTTAATGCAATATCATGTTTGACAGAAAAATTTCAGAAACAATCTAAGCATCCAACAATACAGTACTTGCCAACTGAGTTATTAAAACTATATTTACAAGTAATTTAACTTTATACAGCCAATAAAATTAAGTTGTATTGAAGTATCTATCCCCTATTTAGGAAAACACAGAAAAAAAATACCACATATATATGTATTATACCCAGACGTGGTACGGGCATGTTAATTTTCTACAGAAAAATAATATACAGCGCTAAGATGAAGTAACAAAGATGAGATATAGCTGTCTGTCTAAACAACCAAAAAAATAAAATATACAAAACCCTGGACATTAGACAACAAAGGACAAGGATCCCTGAGAAGTGGGAAAGGAACAAGGTAAGCCCTATGGTTGCCCCAGTTTTCTGCCTCCAGAGTATCCAGGACACAGTTCAGGCCACAGTATAGGGCAGCGGTCCCCAGCCTTTTTGGTACCAGGGACCGTTTTCATGGAAGACAATTTTTCCACAGACCAACCGGGGGGGGATGGTTTCAGGATAATTCAAATGTGTTACATTTATTGTGCACTTTATTTCTATTATTATTACACAGTAATATATAACAAAATAATTATACAACTCACCACAGGCTGGGGACCCCTGGTATAGGGGAAATGCAGGTAGAACCCAGGGAACTTAATGAGTTAAAAGAGAGAGCTCTGAGAATCCAAGAAGCTCAAGGCAGCCAGGGCTTACAGAAGAGAGTACCAGAGAGAACTAGAAAGTCAGACAACTCCAAAGATCTGCAAAATGTTCCCCCTTGAGGAGTCAACAGAAAACTGATCAGAAATGCATGTGAGAAAACTGTTAGAAGCTGGAGAAATATCCACCTGAAAGGACTACAGGTAATCATACCTGGTGCTCACACAGAGCTAGGAATGGTCTCTGTTTACACCAACAGGACTGAAAAAAGTCCTAATTCATGGGACGTCAGGCAAAGTACTCATCCTGCCTGAGTAATGGGGAATAATTAGTCCCAGACTAAACACTAAGCTGATCATGTCTAACAAATCTTAAAAGCAAAACATAAGGAAAGCAAATTGTTTCCAAATAATTGCCTGTGACTTGGAACAAAGCTTGAGAATACCTATAAGAACATAAAAGTATCAGCATCCCACAAGGTAAAATTTACATACTCTGGTATCAAATCAATGATTACCAGTCATACAAAGAAGCAGGAAAATATGACCCACGATGAGAAAAATCACTCAATTGAAATAGACCCAAAACTGACACAGTTGTTAGAACTGACAAGTACAGTAAAACAGTCATTACAATGATATTCCAAATGTTCAAAAGAAGAAAAAAAAAAAAGTTAAGAAGAGATGCAAAATATATTAAAAAGATCCAAATCAAAATTCTAGAGAGGAAAGATACAATGAATAAAATGAAAAATACTCTGCATGGGATTAAAAGAAAACTTGACATCACAGAAGAAAAGATTAGTAAAATGGTAAAAACAGAAGTTTAAAATAATGTGTGATTAGGAATATATGGTAATATAAACAAGATTTCAGCCAGCCTTGATTGTATTTCCTCGTTTTTCAGTTATTGAGACCCTTCCAAATTTAAGCAAAAAATTAGCATTTGTAATATAAAAATTTCCTTGGAATTATAATGTATTGTACCTCTCCATTTTACTATGTGAAGAAAAAAAATAAACTATCCAAAATGAAACACTGAGAGAAAAAAAAATCAAGACCATAAAAGCCAAGGAAAACTGGAAAACTATTCCATATTAAAGGAAACTGAGAGGAGACATAACTAAATACAATGTAAGATTCTGAACCAGACCCTTTGCTGTCAAAAATATTAATTTGAAAGAACTTAAATGGGATCCAAAAATTAGATGATAGTAAAATAACAAAGTTAATTTACTGATCAATGATTGTTTTGTGACCACATGGAAGAATGTCCTTGTTTGTGAGAAAAATATTATATAGTATTTGAGGGTGTTAGGACATCAATTGACTTGGGGAGATAAAAGGTTCTTCACATTTTTTTTTTTTTTTTTTTTTTTTTTTTTACTGTACTTGCAACTTTTCTATAAGTTTGAGAGAAGAGGAAGGAGTTTGAGCAGGGGAGGAGGAGGAAAAGGAGCAGGGATGGGAGGAGAAACACCATCCCTTAATATAAAGTGTTTTTCAATGGAAGAAAGTGTTCATGCATCACTGCTAACCATAAGAATAAACATGCCCAAGAATAAATCTAATTTAAAAAAAATGTTTTAATCTGGCTAGAAGTTACTGTTGCAAATTACAAGACTATCCCAGATACACATGTGCCTGATTTTAGAGAAGACTGGAAAAGATGTCTCAAGACAAATCGCAAACTGTTAGCAGCCTCCCAGTAGAGGTTTTACCAGATTCTTGGTGATCTTTGGGAAAAGAATTTCAGGAAGCACCCCATAAGCCAAGCAAGCAGCTTTTTTATTGAAAGATTGAAAGCAAAAGTACGCTCCCTCAAGAGTAAGAAAGCAGGCAGGCTTGAAAAGACCAGATACACTAGGAGGAAGTGGTTTTGGTCTTTTGAAGTCTTATCAATTGATGGGAAGAATACTCAAGGCTAAGGTGTAGCGTTTTACTAAGAATTTGGGTAATAATTCCTAGAATTGGATTCCCCATTTTCATACTTTATATGGTTGTCTCAGAACTGTCGTGGTGATTTTAAGGTGGAAAAATTTTAAAACCATAAAGTAAATAATACTGTAATTAGCCAAAGTTCAGAGATAGCTGATAAGCCCACTGAAGTCCTTTTCTGTGGTTAGCAGCCCCTCTAGTTAGCTTCTGTTTGAGGCTTATTTACTTAACACCTGCACCCACTCTGCAAGCCCCTGCAACTGGTCTCAGCCCTCTCTCCTAGTCTCCTGCTCTAACACTTGCAGCTTTTCAATGGAAGTGTTTTTCAGTGGAAGAGAGTGTCCATGCATCACTACTGGCCATAAGAATAAACATGCTGAAGAATAAATCTAATTTAAAATTTTTTTTTAATCTGGCTAGAAGTTACTGCTACAAATTACACAACTATCCCAGACACACATGTGCCTGATTTTAGAGAAGACAGGAAAAGACATCTCAGACAAATCACAGACTGTAAGAGGCATCTTGCCAAAAGGCAAATAGGTCTTTTGAAAAAGGAGAAGTCTGGACCACAGTAAACAGTGCAGGCAGCATCACACCACCAAGCTTTGCTGTTATTTTCAAAAGCTAAAGAAATATTATAGTGTTAGAAAGATACATTTACATTCAACACAAAACAAAGAAAAAAGCAGATGCTCCAGCAATGGGGCCCTGAGTACCACTTCTGTCTCCAGGATATATGAAAAATGTGACAAGGTACCATGTTCTTTGAAGATGGTATATTATGAAATTTCTCCTGCCTACCAGTGAGAATAATTTCTTCCAGATGTTGTTTGGCCCACAATGTGCTATTCAAAAATATGAAAGTTTTGTTTATTTTCAAAGTTCAAGAGCCAAATAAAAAATCTAGTTTCTTTCACTAACCTCTAATTAAACTGGAGATAAAAGTTAGCTAGACTTATATATCCTGCCCAAAGTTTTGAGAGGGAAAAAAAAAAAAATACCTGTTGAATGCAATCCTAGTATCGACTTCAGCATGGGAAAAATAATGAGGTGCTTAATTTCATTTCCTTTCCTGCTCCCAGTACACACCATGCTTCCTCAGCGAAATCCCTCTTGGCAATCCCTCTTTAAAACAGTAAGTCTAGAGGGAACCTGAAGAAAACTAGTATTGTGCTACAGGATGAATTGTTCCCAGCTGGGCTGAGGATATGTAAATACTCTGGTTTCCTAAAAATGCACATACATGACTTTATCAACTTGAGGGGGCAATTAAAAAAAAAAAAGGCTGGTCTCATTCTTGAATATAACGATTCTATGAATAACATCTCAAACTTCACTATGTTAAAGAAATTAGGAAAGTGAAACAAAGGGACTTAAATGGCTTTTCTCTGTTCACAATGATTAATCATAAAAATAAACCAAAACAAGGAGGGGGGCCTCTCTCTAACTTATGTGAATGATATGCTAACAGTCTTGCGTTCCTGTTATGAAAGGGTTTTAAATATAACAGTGGACATCTTTAAAAATAATCATTGAAGCTGTTTATCAAGAAAGCAGCAGGAAAAGGAAAGGAAAAGAAGCTTCTTTACAAAATAAACTGTGAAGAGATAGTAAAAAACCACTAAGCAGCCACAAAGCCCCTACGCCCGAGAGGTGTGACCTAGAAATAGCTGTGAGGCCCCACTTCAAAGACTTCTAACCATCTAATCATCAGCCTGAAAGATGCTGTCCTACATGTCCAGAAAAACACAGAGGGAGTATTCCAAATATGTAGAGAAGGATGAATGTCACACAAAAAAACTTCTAACTAGTGTGAAAAGGGGATTTGATGACGCTCCAAAAAGGAGATAAGGCATTATCACATTAGATAGGGAATTGTGGTACAAAAGTAATCAGCTAAGGAAAAACTAAATTTTGTTAACATGATATTACTTTAAAAATCTGGGAGAAGAAACAACCAGACTCATGGGCTGTGGGTTCTGCCTGACCAAGAATTTCCCGGGGCTTGAGAAGGTAGCAGGGTGTTGTAGGACTGGGGTTAGTGTCATTGCTATTTTAAGCCAAGTCATAGAGATTAAATGAGCAGGTGGCAAATCTACAAATATTTGGTATTCCCAGATTTCTCCATTTTACAGGACTGTAGTTCTGGGCCGCAAAAGACAAAATGCTGTGTGTTCAACCCACAGCAGAGAAGTGACTCCAGTGGAAAAATTTTGGATTTTTTTTAAAAAGCCATCTTTCCAAAGAACTGCCCCAGTTTCTCTGGGTGGTGGCTGTGGAGGCAATCAGGGTGACACGCAAGGACCTTCTCCTGCTGGGGTCTGATGGTTTCGTTATGGAGCCTGATCTCAGATGCACGTTACATGAACTCCTCTCAGCTGGAGTTCATAGCGCCACACGGATTTCTTTTGGCCCCACGCCCACATTGCAGCTGTTTGTACTTATTCGAAGTATGGTGTATTTTGAAACAAAATGAACCAGATTTCTCCTACTGCCTATGTCAGTGCCTGGTATTGGGAAACATTAACTCTTTCACAGTCAGGCTACCAACTTTCTCATATGGAGAAAGACATAAAGGAGACACTGACCCAGAGCTGCAAAAGGTTCTCCAAACAAGAAACCCATTTCCAAGCAAAGGGCATATTCCATAATTTACTTAGTTTTGGGGCTCCATCTATCTCCAAACAAATATCAGCCAGGTTACAAAATGTTATAAAAGAACTGGAGTTGTGGATTAAATTGCGCAAGGGAAATAGGAATCTCAATATTGAGTGCAAAATTTTACTCTGAGCTCTCTGGTAAAGAAGCCCCCAGGAACATGTTATTTTTGAGCAGGACTTCACCTCAGCATGTGTCCACAAGAATAAGAGAGCTGCAAAATGTACCCACCACATCATTATATGAATTGACCTGTGGAATGAAGCTATTTAGTGCTGTCCATCGGAATCGTGGATAGTGTTGCCAAAAGTAACAGCTTTAATTTTGACAAAGTCAATAGCAAGCTCTCCTCTAAGAAAAGGACTGGCCAACAACAGGTCTGAGGCTTCTTAAATTCATTTCCTGTTCATGACCATAAGATCATACCATAGCTCTACTGGAAAGGCAATATCTGATTCATACACAGGTTTTTTAAGTTATTAAACTAGAAATTTAAAAGAAGACAGAAGATATGGACACAGGTGGGTTTTATATCATTCAAAAATGGAATTTAATCTGCCAAAGATATTTCCTACATACTACATTATTCTCCAGATGGCTGTATCAATCCTCTTAAGAAACACTAAAGTTTAAAATCTTTGAGATTAGTCAGTTTAATCCAGGGACATTTCATTAAGATCAAAAAGCTATGGTGAAATCAATAAATTTTGCAAATGGTTAATAACTGACTTCTGAATAAAGATGACATCAGCTCAAATTCCCCAGTATGTCCCCAACCCAATTTCCAGTTAAAATATACATGAAGACAAAAACTCCAAATGGCTCTGAAACCAAGACTAACAGCCAGCCATTTATAAGAATCTGGGAGTAATATCTATTAAGTACAGTGCAGATGGAGCTGAATTAAAAACAATCAGTGTCCAGTGAACAGTTTGCTGAAAAAGAACAGCCAGAAATAAGTTAGAAGGTTCAGACCTCCCCTACTCCATATCATTTTCCAAAATACAAGAATGAAAAGAGCAGCAGGAAGTACCCCCGTAGTGTGCAGCTCTGCTTTCTAAAACAACCAGACAGCCGTGCACTTGGTTTAGTCAGTTCAGGCTGCTATGACAAATTACCGTAGACTGGGTGGCTTCACAATACCACTATTCCCCCATTCTCCCACCACTTTCAGAAATTCTGTACAAAGTTTTTTCATAAATCAGAAAGCACAATAAATGATCCACTGGTCAGTTCATGGCCTCCAGAATACAGGAGAACAGAGAAGTCCAGTTCTAAAAGCTCTGGGTACAGGAAGAATCCTAACATGAAGAATTTCCTTGTCACTGGTCAAGTCTCTTAGTACTGACTTGTGATGTGGGAAACAACAGGCCTCACTTTGATTAGGTGACTTCTTTAAGGAATGGGCGAGGGTTTCCTCCTGTTTCAGCAATCAGGGTTCACAGCCTCTGGAAATATTCATGGTAGATCATCTTTGTCATCAGTACTGGTTGCTCATTGCACAAGGGCACCAGGCTGAGTGGCAGAGCTAGGGCTGCAGTCCAGCGAGTGCTGCACTGCTCCCCCAGGTGTGTGCCCAAGTGTGGAGCTGTGCTTGTCCAAAAGAGTAAGCCTTCTGAACCCAGGTAGAAGCTACACAGCTAGGAAATGGGGCAAGGTTGCAGCTCCAAAGTCTAGGCCTGCACCGTCCAATATGATAGCTACTTGCTATGTGCACAGGCTGCAGTGCTGTGCTGTGATCCCAGTTCACTGCAGACTTCAACTCCTGGGCCCAGATGATCCTGCTGCCTCTGCCTCCCAAAGTGCTGGGACTATAGGCATGAACCCCCATGCCTAGCCCCCCACAAACATTTGTGAAATGCTTGTCTTGGAAACCTGGATCTTCCAATGATAGTCACAGTCACCAATTTTGGCCAACACTAACTTTGTGAGACATTTTTCCCATTCGTCATAGTCCTCAATTGGCCATGCCTACTTTTGACCTACAGTTTACTTCATCCAATTATTCTCTCTTCTGTAGCTTCACCTTTGTTCTCTCCTTAGGTCTCAGACCTCAGACTATAAACATACTAAAATGCCTATTTAAAAAAAAGAAAAAAAGAAAGTAATACTCCCTTGACCCTAACTTCTTCTCTTCCTCCTCTCCCTAGCCCCTCCCCCACCCTCTTTTTAAGGCCAAGAGTAGCAGAGAAACTGCTTACTGCTTTTGCATCCTTAATTTCTCTGTCCTTATCTTACTTGACCCTTTGGTGGCATTTTGTATCATTAATCACTCCCTTTTCAAACTCACCCTGTGCATGACACCATGTTCCCTTGATGCTTACTCTGATAGCTCTTTCTCAAGCATCTTTGCAGTTCCCTCTTCCTCTGAGGATCAGGAAGTGTTGGTTTACCCTCAAGTTCTTTACTTACCCCTTTCCTATTCTACTTCCGCTCCTCTTATCTACGGCAACAGATTCCACAGACACTTACAGGCTGGTGATTCCCACTTACACATCCCCACTCCAGAACACACTTCACTACTCCAACTGACCTGTGTATCACTGAAGCACCTCAAATTTAAAGACAGCCCAAATCCAGCTTATTATTTTTCTACACTGAGTGTGTCACTAAATCCTGCTGACTATACTTTTCAATACATTCAAATCTATGCTCTCTCCTCCAGCCCCCACTGTCACTTGCATAGTTCAGGTCACCTCCCCTGGACAATTGCAAGGGTCTCATCTCATTTCACTTCTCTGTCCCTCTCCAATTTAACCTCCCATGATGATCTAACATAACACTGTCAAAATCCTTTCCATTGTTAAGAATTGGGGAGGGATGAGGCAAACTTCAGATTCCTTTGCACACTCCTCAAGACCTCCCCTGATAGGGCCTCTGCCTCCTCCACTAGCAAGTCTTCCATTATTTACCAACAAAATTTGGAGTTCCTAGAAAACACATCATTGCCTGCCTTTCATTTTCTATTTTCACTGACTCAAATGCCCTCTTCTACTTCCTCTATCCCCAAGGCCATGGAAGTTGTTTTTATCTTTCAATCTTCCAATGTCCGGCTGAAGTCTCAGCAGCCTCCTTCTTAGTCACCGCCACATGCACACATCACCATCAGCAATGCACTGGTCATGCCCTCCTCTATGCCATCATCCTCTGCACCTTTCACAAAAGTGATAACAACATTCATCATACTAAACTCCACTTATTAGGCAACTACTGGACTTTGAACTTCTTGAGGATAAAGCTAGCACCATAATTATCTTTTTATCCTAATGTTTGGTGTGCCTGGCATATAGACAGTACTCAATAAAGGCTTGTTCAATAACAAAAAAAAAACTAATGAATAAAAGCATCACGCCCCTAGAAATGAAAAATGAACTAGAGAATTGATTTACCCAAAAGCATAAGTATTTAAACACAACTCTTTCCTGACCAGTGAATCTCCTTCATTCATTCATGCATGCAAAAGGCTGTACACCACACAAGACACAAAGTGCTAGTAATAGTCTTCCCAGCTTTCTCAAGTCACTACAAACTCTGACAATACAAGAGCCATCCGAGATCCTAGTCAAACCCACACATTCCATTCCCAATGGCCTTTAGGAAGAAAAAGAAACACAAGTTGGTGGGAAGATGACCTGCTAATGGTTAAGCATTATAGTCAGCCTTCTTCCTTAGCACATCCCTTAATTCATTCCTTCTTCCTTAACACACTCTCCTGCCTTTTACATCATGAATCTGGGGTTCACCATTGCCTGTATAAACATCTGCATTACCAATTCCATGCCACAGAAATTCCATTTTCAAAGTTACTTCCTTAAAAAAAAATAATTCTCAAATAATTTGGCATTATCCAAATCATACCAAATAGGTACATAGGCAAGCCACGTCAAATAAATTCACAGTGGTATGAGGTGTGAGATAAATCTTCACAGCACATAAACAGATTTTATTTCCTATGCATCAGAATATGAAAAACAAAGCCTTAAAAGATCTAAAAAAAAAAATAGAACATTTACATAATCCTAGAGTGAAAGGATATTTAGCATAAGGCCAAAGCAAAAATAATAAAGATTGATGAAGGGACTACATAAACCTGTAAAGTTTTACATTTGAAAAAAAGCACAACTGGAAAAATACTTTACATCATATGATAAACTGTTAATATTTTAAAAGCTTTAAAAACAAGAATAATATGTATTAATATAGTGGAATATTATACAGCCATAAAAAAGAATATCATGATGCCATTGGCAACAACATGGATGGAACTGGAGAACATTACCTTAAGTGAAATGAGCCAAGCACAGAAAGACAAATCTCACATGTTCTCACTCTTATGTGGGAGCTAAATACCAAAAACAATTGATCTCACGGAGATAGAGAAAAGATAATAATGTTAGCAGAGGCTGGGAAGGGTAGCAGGGATGGGGGACAAAGTGGAGATGGTTAATGAGTACAAAAATATAGTTAGTTAGATGCAATGAACAATATTTCATAGCACAACAAAGTGACTAAAATCAACAATAAGTTAGGGCTGTGGTCTCCAACCCCCAGGCTGGGGCCCATTACCAGTCCTTGGCCTGTTAGGAACCCGCTGTGCATCACCACCTGAGCTCCGCTTCCCCCTCCCCCCAGGCCCCCATATGTGGAAAAATTGTCTTCCATGAAATCGGTCCCTCGTGCCAAAAAGGTTGGAAACCACCGAGATGGGGTATACTTTAAAATAACTGAAAGAGTGGAATTGGAATGTTCCTAACACAAAGAAATGACAAATGCCTGAGGTGATGGATACCCCAATTACCTTGATTTGATTAATTCACATTGTATGCCTGTATCGAAACATCACATGTACCCTATAAATATATACATTATGAACCCATAATTAAAAAACTTTAAAAAAAAGAATACGTATTAAATATATAGCTTAAACAAATAAAAATAAATTTAAAAATAAGTATCCTAATAGAAAAATGATTGATAAGCATGAACAGGAAAATCATAAGAGAAATACAAATGGTCAATGAACATTAAAAATATTGTGTTTAACTTCTCAAATGATCAAAGAAATCTAAGTTTTAAAAAATAAATGCCATTTCCCTTAACATACTGGTAATTTTTTAAAATTTATAATACTCAGCATTAACAGAGTTGTTACACTTTTAAGCACTGTGATCAAGAATTTCAATATGGAGCAATCATTCTGTCCCTTCAGGATGACTGGCGATGTGTATCAAAAACCAAATAAACATATCCTTTCACCTAGCAATTCTTCAAGATATTTATTGTGGGGAAATAATTAGCAATCTATGCGACATATCTACATGAAAACATCCATTATAAAACTATTTTGAACAGTGAAATTGAAAGCAACCTTAAAGATTCAAAGAAGGGGATTATTTAAGTAAATAAAAATATATTTGAAAGATAAAATATGTCCTGCTATTTAAAAAGTCACACTGTAGATTTCTTTTCAAGGAATATAAGGGCAAAATATGCTGAACTCTTCCAGCACAAAACATCTCAAACTGCTGAGTATGCATACACACACACACACACACACACACACACACCCTACCTTTCTAAGTGCTTAGCCAAGTTGGCAAAAGTAATGAATCTCCCAAGAAGCAAAAATATATCAAGAAATCAACTGAGGTTTGAAAAAAAAAAAACAAACAAAAACAAAAACACTGAGTTTGGCAGCTGGTTATATCCCAACCCTGGATGACTTTTAAAGGCAGAAATCAAGTGGAAAAGGGAAATCAGATCAAAGTCCTGTGCAAAAAGCTGGGACATTCTACCCTCAACAGGTCAACTAAGGGGAAAAAATACTTACACATGTCGCACAGGAGAGGCTGAGAAAACCTGAAGGTCTCATACTTGGACATACGTAAGAAAGAATCTCCCTGAGAATTTATATCCAGATATTTGGAGGCCTGGCCAGGCACAGCAGCTCATGCCTGTAATCCCAGCACTTTGGGAGGCCAAGGCAGGAGAATGGCTTGAGCCAAGGAGTTCAAGGCTGAGGTGAGCCATGATCATGCCACTGCATTCAGCCTGGGCAACACAGTGAGACCCCATTTCTAAAAATAAAAAATTAAAAAAATAAAAATAAAAATAAATTTGGGGCCTGAATTCATATTGTTTGTGTGGCCACACAAAAAACTCAAGCTAAATATTTAAACTGACGTGAATAAGGGTTGACGTTTAAGGCCTCAAACAGCAGAAAATACAAGTTCTTTCTGAATAGATTCACCTTAAGCTCTCAAAAGAATTCCCAGAGAAAAAGTTCTTAGAAACATGAGTTCACAAAGCGGGGATCACAAAACAAATGTAGATACAAGCCAACATATCTGAGTCATCAAAAACAACAAATAGCAGAATGAGACCTATAAAGTCTACAGATACTGGAATTATCAGATACAGACTATAAAAGTGTTTAATATCTTTTAAAATAAGAGAGGACAAATCAAAAGGATAAAAAGCACACAAATTTTAAAAAGATTCAGAGTTCCTAGAAATAAAAAGCATGTATTTCAAATTAGAAACTCAGTAGGTAAGTAATACAGCTGATTAAGTGCAGCTGAAGAGAGAATTAGTAAACTGGACCATTGCTATAAATAAATTACACACAATGAAGGACAGAGACAAAGAAAAGAAATTTGAAAGTAAGGTTCCGAAGCAAGAATGATAGAGGAAAAGTCTCAAATACCTAATGGGATGATATCCAGAACCAGAGATCCAACAAGAGTAAAACATTAATCAAAGAAATAATATAGAAAAATGTTCTAGAATTGATGGTAGATATGAATCCTCAGATTCAGGAAATAGTGAGATTAAAAAAAAAGAAATCCACATCAAAACAAATTTCATAGAGCAATTATTGACATAAAAATGTTAGATATATTCCTAAGTATAAAAAAAACCCACAAAGCAATATATACTTGTGTCATTTTTAATTTTTAAAAAATATGGGTTTACAGACAAAAGTGTACATCTTTGGAAGAATTGGTAAAAATGGTTGGCTTACTTTTGAGTAAAAATATTTCAGTCCATTTTTTACTTTTGCTTTTTATGTTTTCCAGGGGTTCCAAATTATATATAAAGCATTTTTATAACAAAAAGCTTATTTAAAAATCAATAGAAAATAATACTGAGCAGACATATGTATTAACATTTGAGTATATGAAGAGACATACCAAAATGTTAACAGCTAATATTTCCAGTTTGTGAGAATTTGGATGATTTGAATGATTTTTACCTATAGCTTCTAATCAATGATCAAACAAATTATACAGATAAATACAAAAGGGAAGAAGAGTTGGTACTTACAAACATTAATAGAAGTTTTATTATGGATGCCAAATTATATGATTTATAATTTTTATATTTTACAAATTTCCATTATTTATATAGTTAACATGTTACACATTTTTGTCATTTCACAATTAGGAAAAATATGTTTATACATATGCATGCGAATACACAGATAGGTCAGCTGGCCTTAGAATTATGGGTAAAACTTTGTGCAAGAAACCCTCATTTTAAAATAATCAAAATGGAAGACGAATATGCAGCACATCTACATATGTACAATGTTTTCAGGGACTTACAATGTTACAGGAAAGCACTGCCTTTAAAATGGTAAAATTTTAAAGCACAGAACAAAAATACATGCAGATCTCATAAAGAACCTGCAGGGGAATAACAGGCAGAAATTAGAGAAGAATGTTAACAGTGGCTGTCCCTGGTGTCCCAGTTTCCTTCTTGCATTAATATCTGAGGAGGGAGAGAACAAGAAGGCCAGTCAGGGTTTCCTGATGTTGACACACATCTGGCCTCAATTTTGATTCTTGGGAACCAGAGCAATAGAAGCAAGAGAGCCAGGAAAATAAGGTAGGAGCTAAAACCTCCTATCTTAAAGCACATTAAAATTTACAATCACTGGCAATTAGAGGGGAAAAGTCAACATTTACTTACGGCCTTTCAAGATAAGCAAAAAGGACCAACGCAACTAAGAAAAAGCGGACAAAGCTAATAAAGCTTGGCTATTGCCACTTTCCTTAATGACATCAAAACCCACATCAGATACACAATTTTTCTTTGGTACAGTATCCTTGAACTGGAAACCACAGATTTTAATCTCTATTTAGGAAAAAAAATTCAGACCATAGGCAACACATTTCCATGTGACTTTAAATATATATTATTAGCTAATGATAGGAAAACCTTACATTGCCTAGTTGAGTTTGCACAAAATGCCATGACTTTCCCTTTCCTTCCAGAAACAGATCCCCAAAGGCAGATCCCTAGCCACAGAGCAAGAATCCCAAATATCAGGAGAAAACTTAATTTATTCTAGCCAGCGTTCCTCTGATCTTTAAAAGAGTGATTTTGCAGTGCTTTCCAAATTCACAGCAGATGCAGTGTATAAACATCAAATCATCAAAGACAGTTCGACAGAGCACTTCACTTTTAGAAACATTACAAATTAAAACTTAAGAGCTTCTACACCTGCAAATAATAAACTTCAAAGGCAATCCAAAACTATCCTGGCATTATCATACGTGGGCACAGACATGTGTGGTGGGTGTGTGTCTGTTTGGTTTTAATAATCAATCGACTAACTATAGTTTAGTCTTACTTCAGCCTTGGATTCTTATAGTGTCCTAAAACTATTTTAAATGTGTGGTCATAAACTTTACAGCATCTCATGATCTGAAGGAAACTTCTGAGGTCATCTAGTTCCACCTCTTATCCAATGCTTTAATCCCTGAAGAATCTATGTTCTGTAATATCTGCTGGAACACTTCCAATAATAGGAAACTCAGTACCTTCCAAGGCCAACTATGAAGTCCTTGGGCAGACAGCTTGCTAGAAAGTCTCCAAAATGTAGTTCCAATCATCCTGCCTGAAAGACCCATCATTGCAACCCAGCTACTCTTCTGTAACCAAACTGGATCTCACCCTTCAAATACTTCAAGGTTTATCAGGCCAGTGAAGATAGAGATCAGATCACCTGTTTTTTCCTTTCTTTCTTCTTTCTCATAATTCCTACTTCACAGATCCTTTACAACTCCCTTCCACTCTTTATTGAGAACACTATGTTTGATTCATTCTGTCTTTAAAAGATGGTCCCCAAAACACAGTATGTACCCTTGCTGGCAGAATACAGTGAAACTAACAGCTCACTTGCTCTTATTTTAATTTTCAGATAGGAGGTGTTTAGAGACCACACTATAATGAAAAAACCTCTATAGTTTGATATAACAGCCATTTCAAATAGGCCCAACTTTGAAAAATGCTGTTACCATAAGACAGAAAATTATAAAATTGAAGTCCCCAAATCTACTATTTCTCAAAGAAAATGTGGGCCACCAGTACTTTGTTAAAAATGCAGAATCCTGGATCCTTCCCAGATTGTCTGAATCACAAACTCTGAGCGAGCTCAAAATTCTGCATTTTAAATACACACCTGGCTGGTCAGAGTGCAGTGGTTTCTACAACTAATTGATCAGAACCAGTTACACATTTCTTTGTTCCTTCTCCACTCCCACTGCTTCACTTGACCAGCCTTTAATAAAAAATAAATAAGTAAATACACACCTCTCTGGTGATTCTGAGGTACAGTAAAAGGTAAGAACCAATGCCTTACCCCATGTTTGCCAAATTGTTATTGCTTTAAAAAACACAAATGCGCACACACACATGCACACAGACACCCTCAATCTCCTGGCAGTTCACAAAGGACTAGAACAATCTGGATTGGTTCCAGTTGATGGTAAAGCTGGGACTAGAACGAGGTATTGGTCATCATATCTTTTGTTCCGGTCCTAGCTCAGCCCCTGAAGAAGAGAACCATATCCTGGGATGTGGTAGGAGGATGAGGAGAGGGTCAGAGTATTAGATAGAGCTGAACTGGGGGAAATAAGTGGCCTAAAGCAATTATTCACTCACACTTGACCCTTTGAAGTGGGTGATAAAAAACTGAGAAACTGTTCAATTTGGAGAAATCTGCCAAAACAGAGGAGAGGAAAATACAGGCAAGGAAAGAGAGAAAATCCCAAGCAATAGAAAGGGGAATTTCTGTGACTCTACAAGACAGACCAGTTGAATTCAGCCTGCAGCTTTGTGAAAGTTCTAGAGCTTCACTCTTACAAGTTCGATTTTCAAATTTTCTTGTGTTAACGTTAAGCCTTATGTGATGAGAAAAACTTCCCCCCAAATAAGCAAACTCTAAAGCAAAGCTGTTGACATCTGCATTTGCTGCGATAATAACAACAAAAGAAAATTCAAGGGTCACTTTTATTTACACTCCGGGATGGTGATCAAATTTATTTCCTCATATAACAAGACCACATTCTAACAATGAAGGCAAAAAGTGCTCATAAAATTCTTTTCACCGTTTAGGGTCCCGGTTTTAAAAAACTACACTTCATCCTAGTTCTAAATACAGATGCAAGCTGCAGACAAAACATCCTACCACAAAACTAAATCTGAAAATGGCCAGGACCAACCAATTCACAATCAAGAGATTAAACGTCAAACCCAAAATGGTAAATATAATAACCATGACCCTTGCCATGCGGTAAAAGATGAATCCAATTAATGTTACCTTAAAAAGAACTTAAGTAACTCCCCTCCTTCTTGTCCAATTGCCCATTACAGCCCTCGGATGCCAGCTGTTTAGTGGAGACAATTCAGTGATATACAGGAAAGCATCTTCTGACCAACGTACTACTTCACCCCGGGTGAACTCTATGAAACGTGGACTGATGGACTGATTCCAAGGGCATTGAAAGAGGACATAATCTGTCAAACATTTACAATTACAAGAGGATCAGTAAAAACGTGATGGTTAGACAGTTATTTTCCAGATTGCGCTATCTTCTGATTTCAAAACCAAAAGAAGGGTGGAGGGGGGAAGAGAGGAAGCAGTGACTCAAAAAAAAATGACATTTTGTTAAATCATGAGTCTGGAAGGGACTTTAAAGGTCAGCTAGTAAATCTCCCTGCCCCCCTGCAAACCACTCAGTCTTCAAGCAAGTCATTATCAAGGGCAATTTTAACATACCCAACAACCTAATCTGTCAAGTTATTTTCTCAACTAGCCCCTCATCACCCAGAATTGCCCCATGACACTTCAAAATCCCCTAACTGGAACTGCACATCCAGGCAGCTGTTTGTACTCACACATACTATTTCTGCCCTTGGACATCAAATTACCCAGCTTCCTGCCCCTTCATTCTTCCCTCTTCACCAGCCCTAACTAAATGCAGTTCTCACGATGCTCAGCCGAAATACCACAGTCAGCCCTCTGGGCTCCCCTCACACCAGCCTGCTACCTCTCACGCTCCTTTCTGCCAATCTGCCTTTTAACACCCTGATCCTGATTAAACTCCACACTGCCTGTTGAGCTCCCATTCATAGCCTGCAGAGGACCCATGGAGAAAACTTAAGGATAAGGTAAAGCTGTCACTATTAATCAATGCGTTCTAATCTTGGCCAAGCCCACAATAGCAGCCATTTATGGTGTCATTTCTCTGTGCTCTCTTCCATTTCTCACAGCACCTTTTTTAAGCCTTTAAATCCTCTCAAAGAAACCCCACAGTCTGTATGTCCATCACGGAGAAGCCAGTGGACATCAGGCAGGAAGCCCTTCAAAGCTCCACCTTTCCCCTGCTCCTATCACCCACCACTTGAATGAGCTGGGCCTTTTCTTCCAGATCTCTTCTCTAGCTTCCCCACCAACTCCCCATCCTCCTCCTAGACCAGTTCTCTCAAGCTTGGATGCACATTAGAATAACCAGGTGGCTGCTCTGGTCC
This sequence comes from Eulemur rufifrons, assembly GCF_041146395.1. NCBI lineage: Eukaryota > Metazoa > Chordata > Mammalia > Primates > Lemuridae > Eulemur > Eulemur rufifrons. Next base: position 265,460,820 of record NC_090989.1, read on the forward strand.
CTCTTTCAAAGACTGAGTCAACTGGTGTGAAGCAGAGCCCTGTACGTGGTTATGTTTCAAAAGCTCCTCCAGGTGAGTCTTAAAATGAGCCCAGGTTGGGTATCGCTGGCAAAGACAACTTTATCCAGCCCCACATTTTTTTTTCTTCTGGCGACAGGGTCTTGCTCTGTCACCTGAACTAGAGTGTCATCATCATAGCTCATTGCAACCTCAAACTTCTGGGCTCAAGTGATCCTCCTGCCTCGACTCCCACAGTGCTAGGATTACAGGTGTGTGCCACCGCTCTCTGCACCCCATGGTTTTAAATACCAAATCCGGAGCTCTTTTGTGGGCTGTCTAAATGCCCCGCTGCACATCCCATTAGTGTTTCAAGCTCAACAGGTACCAAACTCCTCATCCTTCTTATTATGAGCTGATCTGTGTCCCCCAGAAATTCATATGTTGAAGTCCTAACTCCCAGTCTCTCAGAATGGGACCACATTTGGAGATAGGGCCTTTAAAGTAGTAGTTAAGTTAAAATGAGGGCATTAGGGTGGGCCCTAATCCAATATGACTGGTGTCCTTATAATAGAAAAGTCAGACACAGGCAGGTCTTTCCTCTGAAAGACCATGTCAAGACATAGAAAGATCATGGTCACCTACAAGTCAAAGGGAGAGACCACAGAGGAAACCAACCCTGCCGACACTCTGATCTCAGACCTCCAGCCTCCAAAATTGTGAGAAAATAAACGTCTGTTGTCATTCCCCATGCCCTCGTTATCCTCTCACTTCTCCGTCTTATTAAACAGCATCACCATCATTCACTATTACTCCTGTCTCTCCCTCACCTATCATAGCTACTCACAGTTGTATCAGTTCTTCCTCCTAAATATCTTTCTTGCCTCCAGACCCATTGTCATTGCCTTAATTCAGGCCCTAATCATCTCCTTTAAGATAGTCCAGTACCACATGATCTCACTCATATGTGGAATCTAAAAAAGTTGAACTTAAAGAGGTAGAGAGCAGAATGATGGCTACCAAAGGCTGGGGAGGTGGGAGGTGGAGGGAATGGGGAATTATTGATCAAACGGTACAAAGTTTCAGATAGACAGGAGGATTAATACGTTTTGAGACCCATTGCACAGCAGGGTGACTAGAGTTAGTAATAACGTGTTGGATATTTCAAAAGAAGAATAAATTTCAAATATATCACCATAATGATAGTTAAGTGAGGTGATGGATGTTAATTAGCTTCACTTAATCATACATTGTATACATGTATCAAAATACCACATTGTACCTATAAATGTATACAATTATCTGTCAATCAGAGAAAAAGCACATGATCACCTCAATAGATGTACTGATAGACAAAGGATATACAAAGTCAAACCTGCTGTCCCCCTCATTATTTCAGTGGAGTCCACGTGGAAAGCACTAATCTGGGACCCTTCTGTAATACCTTCCATCCTACCCTGGGTGGTATCAGCTGAGCCTTTCCTCAATTCCTTACATACAGTACAATGAAAGACAAAAATTGTTTTTTTGGTTTTTTTTTTTTGAGACAGAGTCTCACTTTGTTGCCCAGGCTAGAGTGAGTGCCGTGGCATCAGCCTAGCTCACAGCAACCTCAAACTCCTGAGCTCAAGGGATCCTCCTATCTCAGCCTCCCGAGTAGTTGGGACTACAGGCATGCACCACCATGCCTGGCTAATTTTTTCTCTATATATTTTTAGCTGTCCATATAATTTCTTTCTATTTTTAGTAGAGATGTGGTCTCGCTCTTGCTCAGGCTGGTCTCGAACTCCTGAGCTCAAATGATCCGCCCACCTCGGCCTCCCAGAGTGTTAGGATTACAGGCGTGAGCCACCGCGCCTGGCCGTTTTTTGAAGGTATTTAATTTTGGATTAAAAAATAGCAATAGTTAGCTGGAATAATACGTTATGGATATCTCCTGATAATGTAATTATGGATAATTTTTTTTCAATTGGCTGAATTTTTCTGTGATGCTGACCATAAGCATTTATCATTTTTGTAAACAAAAATAATTTCAGAGAAATGACATTCCACCGTTCTCTTCTTTTCCATATTTTCCTTTTAACTTTACAAGTGTATTTGAGAATATTTTTGTACTTGGGAAAACCACTTAGAGAAAAAATAAAGAGGTTTTTATAAATAAAGGGGAAAAAAGGATATCCAGTCCTTTCCACCTGCAACTATTACTCTTGGCTGTACAGAATAATCTTACTGAAACAGAAATCTAGTATGGCAATGACCTGTTTTAAACCCTTCCATGGTTCCCCATTGCCTCAAGTTCCACCTCCTCATGCACAGCATACTGTGTCCTCCAGCTACTTCCCCCTTAGGCTATAACCCATTTGTTAAGCTCCAGCACTTTGGATCTACTCCGAAATTCCCTAACATATAATGCTGATCCACATAATTGTCTTTGCACATGCACTTGACTCTTCCTGGTATACCAGCTCTTGTCCAAATTCTATGCCTGGCAAATACTTATCCTCCCAGTCCTAGCCTGTCACTGAACCCTCTTATGACCCTAGTCCCCACCTAGATTAGTCACTGACTCTTTAATGCTGCCTCTGAAACTTATACATACTTCATTGTACTGTGATGGTACACTAGCAGGTATCACAAATACCCGCAGGGACCAACAAGTATCATAAATACATGAAGTGCCTATTGAAAACAGATATTAAACTTGCATTGATACAGAGAAACTATGCTTGCACTAGGACCAATCATAATGCCTGTCTATGTCATCTTTTAAAGCCTTGACCTGAACAAATAAAACACATGTGAGGCCAAATTCATTTAGCACATAGACTGCCAATTTTGCAAATTCTGGCTGAAGGTATAAAATGTCAGAGCCTTCGTTTCTCTTCCTGTTACTCCCTGAAGTGAAAAGACTCCTGAACACGCCTGTGGATATTCAAGCCTGGATACTTGTGCTCATGGGCTGATCCTTGTTCATGCTATCCTCAGTTGAGCTGACACTTAACTGAATACAAAGAGAGGATGCAGTATTGAGTGTATAACCTTGAACTCACTACTACTCAGTACTTATCAAAATAGGCAATATCCTGAAAGGTATCTAATCCATCATTCCACAAGGAATATGGAATGTCTACCCTTGGACAGAGCCAGCAGAGAGATACTTGTCCGAACTGTCTCGCTTTGGCTCTCGTAGAATTGCTTTTCTGAGATAAGCTTTGGCATTATGCCACAGACCTATATGAGCAACACTATGGGCTCTCTGGATCACACAGCGGATTGTGTCCCCTCTTCGTGTCAACTACTAGGAAGGAGAGCAAAACATGTGGCCCTTTTCTAATACATAGATAAGACCCTGAGGTGGACCCTTAGTCTTGCTCTCTGCCTAAATTCACACTCTCACTTCCTCTTTTCATATTTCCTTTCTGTGCTTATTAGATCTCACTATATTCAGTAGAGAAATACACATGCAACTAACTTCTAACATTACATTTATCACACAGTGTTTTAATTTAGTTCTCACCCCTAGTGTTTTTGACTTTTTCAAAAGCAGGCCTCCATCTTGCTCATCTTTGTATCTCCAGGGTCTAATAAGTGATCATTAATCACAATTACAAGTTTAATTGTATTACATGTGACTAATTCCAGTAATGGATGAAATGGTAAATTAACTACCTCTTGTGGAAGCTCACTTTATTTCCCCAAAGCACAAAAATGGTGCCTGGCTGTAACAGCAATGGCATCTGGGAGAAAATTTAAGCTCATACGGATTAATATAAGGAATACACATTAAATAAGTACAGGTCTAAATACGATTTAGTTTTTAGTTCTTTGTTATCCATTTTTAGAGTACTTGTTCCATTTTCTAGTAGTTAACCAGTTATTTCACAGAAGCATATTCACCAAGAATATTCTATCATCCATTCATGCAGTTCAAAACCAAACCTTTTCATGGCATATTAAAGTCAATGGATTCAAAGGGAACAGGACAAAGGGAAGCTTGGTAGAAGGGGTTCTCCGTTAAAATACAAAACCGTGGATGAGTCAAGGATATCATCAGAGCGGAGAGAAGAACATCCACCAATGAGGTCCAGTTAATGTCATCCAGGATCAATCAATATCAGTTTCCCATTGTTCTAATCATTTTCCAAGTTCTACAAATTGACATTTCACTCCTACTAATTTCTATCTTTAAATTTTTCTCAAACTCTGCTGGTAGGAGTAGGAAGTGTTATCATTGTTTCGGAAATCAATTCAATCATTTCTATCACTAGCCATAAAAATCATCCCTGCCTGTTAAGGAAGCAAATTCTGTTACTGGGAATCTACTCTAAAGAAATCACCTGAAGTGCAAAAACAGGTTTGCACACAAAGGTGTTCACTGCAGTGAGTTCACTGCAACAGTAGCTAAATGGAATTAAGATCATCTCTAATTACAATATACCATTAAGAGAAAGGACAGGATTCTGATTGTCCAGCAAGCTTTCAAAAGCTATTTAGAAGGGAATAGCTCATAAACCTGACAATGGCTATCTCTAAGTGGGGATTATAATTATTTTTTTTCTTCTTTATAGCTTTGTGTTCCACAGTGAACACATATAGGAATTACTTTTGTAAGTTGAGAAGTTTTTAACAACCTTTTTAAATCTACTTGGAAACCAAATAACATTACTCCCAGATTAGTGATCCCACTCTTAGATAGTCTAAGAAAAGTACATAGAAAACTGTTGAGTGCAATGGTTTTTTAAAATAGCAAGGGCCGGGCGCGGTGGCTCACGCCTGTAATCCTAGCTCTCTGGGAGGCCGAGGCGGGTGGATCGCTCAAGGTCAGGAGTTCGAGACCAGCCTGAGCAAGAGCGAGACCCCGTCTCTACCAAAAATAGAAAGAAATTATATGGACAACTAAAAATATATATATATATATATATATATATATATAGAAAAATTAGCCGGGCATGGTGGCGCATGCCTGTAGTCCCAGCTACTCGGGAGGCTGAGGCAGGAGGATCGCTTGAGCCCAGGAGTTTGAGGTTGCTGTGAGCTAGGCTGACGCCACGGCACTCACTCTAGCCTGGGCAACAAAGTGAGACTCTGTCTCAAAAAAAAAATAAATAAATAAATAAATAAAATAGCAAGGAAATGGGAAATAAAACTACCTGTCCAAGGCTGGGTGCAGTGGCTCACACCTGTAATCCTAGCACTCTGGGAGGCCAAGGCAGGAGGATTGCTTGAGGTCAGGAGTTCAAGACCAGACTGAGCAAGAGGGAGACCCCATCTCTAATAAAAATAGAAGTCAGCCAGGTGTGGTGGTTCACACAGGAGGATCGTGAGCTATCATGATGCCACTGCACTCTACCTGGGACAACAGAGCAAGACTCTGTCTCAAAAAAAAAAAAAAAAACTAAATATCCAAAAATAGGACAATGATTGAATGAATAGTTTAACAACTTAAAGGATTATTACCAGGCTATTAAAAACATGATTTAAACTATATTGCCATATATAACCATGAGTAAAAAAAAAAAAAAATGATAGAAACAAAAACACACATTTGTTACCTCTAGGTAAAAGTGGACCATAATAGATCGTAATGAAAAAGGCCATAAAATGAACATAATTAAATGAAAATATGTGGCAAATATAAGTGGTTTTGTTTATTGAAATATTGTCATAATGTGGTTTTTAAAATAATTTAGAAAACATTTAAGAATACGCTAAGCAGTATTTCACATAAAAATAGTTTTAAACGAGTTGAACAGTTTTAAATACTTTAAGATGTGTTTACTGAAAAATTTTTACCCACTGAGTTATTCTGCCATTAAAATGGGATGAAGGCAAAAGGAAGTGACTTTGGCAGGTAAATAATCCTTTACATTCTCCATTTATCAGCATAAGCCCAAAGCAGGCCACTAGCTTCTGCCATTACAGCTACTGGCAAGAGTTAATACTTTCCTTCCCAGTCAAAATTAATGGAATGTTTTATTAGCCAGCTTAGGCTGCCATATCTAAATACCATAGATTAGGTAGCTTAAACAACAGAAATTTATTTTCTCATAGTTCTGGAGGCTAGAAACCTAAGATTAGGGTGCCAGCATGGTTGGTTTCTGGGGAAGGCTCTCTTCTTGGCTTGCAGACAGCTGCCTTAGCCTTTCCTTGGTGCATATGTGTGGAGACAAAGATTTCCTTCTTCCTCTTCTTATACAGCCACTAATGCTATTGGATTAGGACTCCACCCATACGACCTCATTTAACCCTAATTACCTCCTAAAAGCCCTATCTCCAAACACACTCACATTGAGGCTTAGGGCTTTAACATATGAATATTGGGGGGACACAATTCAGTCCTTAGCAAATGTTAAATATATTTTACAATAAATCTCTTGCAAAAATATGTATTCAGACATGAAACCTGGGCTCATTCCTGCTCCTACAAAAACAGCATTCAACAATGTTCCTAATCGCTGAATCAGGTAAGAATTTGTGACTCATAGCCCTCTACTTTAAGATGGCCAAATGCTTGAAAAGCTGGGATTTCTTCCCCAAATTCATGGTGAAAAACCTCTGCTTGAGTGTTGAGACTTCCTTGAACAAGCACAGAAGTTCAACTGATACTTCCGAATCTGAAAATAAAATTTCTCTTGTCTATACCACACTCCTGTCCTAGGGCTGTCAAGAATGCTTTTCTTGGAATTCTAGGCAGTGCATCAGAGCACTCTGTGTCTCTTCCTGGCTTTGTATGCCTTAAACCTAACCTAACTGTATGACCCCAACTCCTTCTGACCCAACCTATTTCTAGTACTGCCTGTTACCTACCTGGACCTACACCTAGTCTGATCCCAAATATTGCCTGTGCCTGTGTGACCTGCCCCCGCCTTGTCCCAGATCAGGAGCCTAGAGTCCTGCCAGTTTCCATAGAGTAATCAGCTTAAGGAGAAGATATTAAACAGCAAATAAAGGAATATAAGTTGATGAATCAGTACCAAAACACACTAAGTAAAATCCCCATTTACCTGGACTTCATGAATAAATATTACAAATGAGGCAGAGTTCAGACAAATAAAAAAAGCAAGTATCTTTTTTCCCTCAATTTCTAAGCAGAAAGTAAGTATAATAAAGTATTCATATTACAATAAGTAAACTTGAAAGACTGAATTTTTTTTAGATAGGGCCTTGCTATGTTGCCCAGGCTGGCCTTGAACTTCTGAGCTCAAGCAATCCTCCCGCCTCAGCCTCCTGAGCAGCTGGGACTATAAGTGTATGCCCCCCAGCCCAGCAAAAATTGAATATTCTGAATTATAAAGAATAATATTTGAATGTATTTGAATCAACAGATTTAATATGCTGGTAAGAAAAGCTGAGTTACTGGGGAAATAAGGAGATGTTAGCCAAAGAGTACAAACTTTCAGTTATAAAATGAGTAAGCTCTGGGGATCTAATGCATAGCATGGTGACTATAGTTAATAATACTGTATTGTATACTTGAAATTTGCTAAGAGAGTAAATCTTAAGTGTCCTCACCACAAAAAGAAAAAAAAATGTGAGGTGATGGATATGTTAACTTGATTATGGTAATCATTTCACAATATATTTGTACATAAAATCATCACACGTATACTTTGAATAAAATTTGTCATTTATACCTCAATAAAGCTGCGGGGGGAAAAAGAAAAGCAAAGCTGAGTTGCCATGTACCTTTCATTCCCTTCCACATAAAACCCATTCCCTATAAAATATTACTTAAACTTGGAATAGTCATTAAAACTGAATTTGTCCTCCATGTGATTCCTCAGCCCTTTAAGTCTCTTTAAAATAACATCGCCCTTGTTCAATGGGTTTTTATAAAATGTGGAATATATATAACTTAGATAGCACACATTTCGCCAAAGCAAGCATCTAGCATATAAACCTAAGATAATGAATTTTTCCATCATCACTGAATCTGAAAGTATAAAAAAATTTAATGTCAAGTGTGGTCAAACTACAAACTATGATGTTAAAGTCTTAAAGATTTGCTCAAGAAAATTCTAACCTTTGCCCACTCTTCCATGTTGTAAGGAGAAGCATTAGCAGTGTTGTCCAATGTGAGGAAGTTAGTGCCACCTGAGCCTAACCTTACAAAGACGCAGAAGGATGCAAATACCTGGAGTTCTCCCAAGTTTAGCTTGAGCCTGTCAGACTAAAATAGCTAAATGGTGGGTCAAGTCTTTAAGATTAAACAGCCAGAGCAAAGTTGAAAACAGAAAGCATACAGCTGCAGAACAGGACTGGGAGAACGATTTGTGCAAACTGATTCTAAGTCCTCTATTTTAAGACGAGGACTTGACGACCTGGAAGGTTAAGTGCTATCAAGGGCCCCACAGGCAGCAGCAGGAAAACTGGAACCTGAATCACAGTCTCCCATCTCATTTAGTTTCAAACTTACTTTATGGATTTCTAATTTAATATTTCTTTAAAACTCTTTATGAAGCTTTTAAAAGGGGGTAGGAGATGAACATAAAAATGCTACCATGGCCAAAAAAATAAATAAAAAATAAGAATCCTAGCACAGCAATAATTCTTACCATTATTTTTCAAATTAAGGAGAGGCTATGAAATACTCACCTAATCATCTGGTCTTTACTTACCCAAACTTAACTTTGGTGTTCTAATTTCTTACAAATTATGCATAGTTACTAAATTGGTAATTACACCATGTAAGTGTATTTTTTTAACCTAACCAAATCCACTTCTGTATATGTATGCACAGTTTCTAATATAGACCAAGCCTTCAATAAATGCTATTATTTAGCAATATACTAAATTGCCATAATACAAAACCACTCAAACACTTACACCCATTTTTCCCCAAAAATCTTTTCTATTCCTATTTGACTTTGTCAAGTGAAGGGGGAAAAAAATCACAAACAGGAAGGCCCACTAAGTATCACAAAAAATGCCAGCTCCTCAAAGACCTCCTTCTACCTGTCATTCACTTCCACTATTCTATTTTGCTTCCGTTACTCCTTTCTTCCATAACTCTGCAATCCACACACACACCCCTGGGTATTCCTTACAGAGTTAACCCGTTCTCATTCTGTAGACCTCATCAAATCTCACTTCCCCAGGGAAATCCTGAATCACCCCCAAGGTCAGATGAGGTTTCCTATTTAATCTCTTTTGCTCTTTCCCTCATAGCATTTATCACTTTGTGTATTTATACATTCGGGTGATTATTTGGTCAATATCCTCCTTCCCACTGGGCTGTATGTTTCATGCCCAGTGAAAATGACTCACCACTCAATTCCCAGCTACTACACAGTAATTGATAATGTGCATAATAAATAGATGTTGAATAACAAATGAGGCTAATTCCACATAGCATAGCAACAGACTAGATCAGTGTTTGCAAAACGTCTGATTTGTAACCAGCACCTTTTTTTTAATGAAAATGAACAGACTATTATAGGAAAAAATAGAGGAAATAGCAGAGTTTATGTAGTAAACTACATAAAGCTATGGTTTCATTCATCTATGCATGAACATGTCTAACTATGGGTCATGGACAAAACAGTTTGAAAGACACTGAACTAAATGTCCCAATATAACTCCTCCCAATTTCCCATTAAAATGCTCAAGAAGGTGCACCAAAAGGCAAAAATTGGCAATAGTGCTAGAAATATAAGAGAAAAAAAGCCAAAATCAAGGCATTAAAGGATAGGTAAGAAGCATATTCTTGAGCCACATGCACATAGATAAACATAGAAAAAATCCTGGGTTTAATTCAGAAATATGAAAGATGCAATTGTCCAGATAAATATGAGAATAACATTAGATTGAACCATATGAAATTGCCTTTTTTATAAGAGCAGTCAAATACCAGCAATTTCATATGACTCAATCTATCAATAATGATAATAACAATAATGGCATCTAATACATGAAGCATGCCAGGCATTTTAAAAACATTCATTGAGGATTTATGTATTGTGTGTTGTTTCTCTACAAATGAAAAGCTGTAGGCCTAGAGACATTATGTCATCTATCCAAGGCCACGCAGCTAACTACTGGATGAATAAGGACTTATAAAATGGTATTGCCTGGCGAGCCAGTGCTCTTTACAAAAGGCTTTCGTATCTTTCATAACAGAAAATTGAAGAGTAAGAATGAAGATCCAATGTACCAGTTATAATAATAAATGTCGAAGTAATGTTTCCTATTAAGAGGTACTTAAAAACAAGATCCAATTAAAGGTTTCTTACAGGCAAAAATATGTGAAACAAAATGACACTAAGAGTTTAAGATCAGAAGAAGGATGAAGTCATCTCAAAGAAAAAAAAGCTGGTAGTATTAAAAAGCAGAATGTAGTTCCAAATGCATAGAGGGTTATTTTATATTGACAAACACATAATAAAGGCCTAATAGAAACCTTTATATATATAACAGTATGCTAATACATACAGATTGTTATAAAAATTGATAAGAGCTCATTTGTAATTTGTAGAAACATACTAAGGGACCATTATCAGTTTATAACAGCTCAAGAAGATAAACAGGGCACAGAGGACATGAATAATATTATTATAGTGGCTGAATTAATAAATATATATTGTCCTTGTCACTTTTAGAAAACCATGCTCTTTTCAAGCATTCAGGAAACAGAAACCCTTAATCCACAAGACATAAAAATTGTACAACCTACATTCACTTATCAGAATAAAACCAATAATCAATGCAAAAGTCTACCTACAATAAAGCAATCTTCAGCCAAGTCATATTAAACCACCTAGTAGCTTTCCCAGTGAAGGCACGTATTAACAAGAACGTTTATTTTCCCTGTACTGTTCTAAATTTTACAGTAATTTGTATTAGCACAAAACATAGAATTTAAGCTAGTTCCATTAAAAAAAGATTGCCACTTTCAGATGGAAAATATCTCCTTCGTCAATAATGACTGACTCAAAACTAAAAATAAAAACACTGTTGATTTCAAAATTATTGAAAATACAGGCTAGGCACGGAGGCTTGTGTCTAAAATCCTAGCACTCTGGGAGGCCCCGAGGTGGGAGGTCAGGAGTTTGAGACCATCCTGAGCAAGAGCAAGACCCTGTTCCTGTTAAAGATAGAAAAAAAATTAGCTGGGCATGGTGGTGTGCACCTGTAGTCCCAGCCACTCAGGAGGCTGAGGCAAGAGGATCACTTGAGCCCAGGAGTTTGAGGTTGTGGTGAGCTATGATGATGACACTGTACTCCAGCCTGGGCAACAGAGTGAGACCCTGTCTCAAAAAAATACACACAAACACACACACACACATGCACACACACAGCACTGTACATCAAAAATGCCAGCAAAGTTGATAAGTTTCTATCCTTACCTACTTTCATAATTTAAAACATATGAACTAATTTCAACTCAAGAAGCAAGAACCAAAGTTTTGCCTAATTTTTTGTTTTTCTTTTTTCATCAAACCAGCCTTTCTTTTTCTTTATCAATGCTTCCCTCCTTTTCCATCCCTACTTCACAGTTTCAACTCATGCTTCAAGTCTCAGCATAAATGCCACTTTCTCAGAGAAACTTTCCTCATCCCCTTAGACAAGGTTAGTCGCCCTGTTATGTCCTTCCAGGTCACCCTGATTTTCTCCCTAATTCCAATCACAAGGAGTTAGTTGTTCAAAGGTCATCTCCTTCACTAGAATGTCAATCTCATGAGGTCAAGACTATCTTATTTACTATAATATGCTCAGTAGATGATGGATATCTATTTTTCACTTATTCAAATATTTATAAGTTCATTCTTTTTTATTCAAAAAATGAGTTTCTACTATGTGCAAGATATTGTACTACACATTGGAACAACAACAGAAAATAAAATAAGAATAAAAAACAAATCCTTACCTCATCTAAGAAGACGTCAAAAGAAGGTAAGTACAATGGAGAAGAAAATATCCAGGTAGGCTGGATAGATGGGAAAGGTCATACAATTTTAAGCATAGTGATTACAGAAGGCCTCATCACATGAAAATGGTGAGAGAGCAAACATTTGGATACCTGGGAAAGAACATTCTAGGCAGAAGGGACAAGGCAAAGGCCAGGAAACCACAGTCCACTATGTGGATAAGCTCACACATGGAGATGGTTTAGAGTAAGGATAAAATTCTAGGAACATCAGCACTGAAAGATGGGCAAAGAAGCACCAGCCCTCAAAAGAGACCAAAAGAAGCCAGCAGAGAGAGAATGATTAATTATACATGACACATATTAAATAGTGTGACTTATGTATCATTAGAAATTAAAAATGAAAGATTTCAATGGCATGTGTACATACTCCTCAGAGAAAGCAGAATGCCATTAAATAATCAGAAAGAGCAAATATTTTAAAATCTGCAAGAAAGTGTCCCAAAATGGAATAAGAAAGTTATTCTTAAGTGGTGAAACTACACACGAACCTCCTGTACATTCCAAATGTTCAAAAATGAGCAGGTATTGTTTTTGCCGTCAAATGGAAATGATTATAATTTTAAACAATCATAATGGCTTAGAAAGAAAAAATAAGAATAAATTTATCTTTGTTCTATTTTGCAAGGAAGGCATGCCCATAAAATTATCAGAAATTGAAATAAATTCTTAAAGATTTTTTTAAGCCAGATAAAGCACAAAGTTGCACTGTATCCTACTTTTTACCTGAAGTTATTGCTTAATCAGGCAACTAAAGCTTAAAATTACTTGACCAGATTTTAAAAACCTCCATGACAAAATTGTTAGAGTTTCTCCAAGTATCATCGTTAGGCTACTGGGATTTCCAAAGTTCTTCTGAGAAATCTGTGTGTCTTTTATTGTAGTAATGACAACAATATGACACTGCTGTTAGTCCTACAGTAAATTAAAACTATATTTGCAATTCCCCTCAGCCCCCAAATCACTACCAGTCTTCCAATTATTTTAAGAATTGTTTTTCAGGCAATAGTAGCTGGAATGGATTATTTCAGAGATTTTTGTTCACTCCATAGGAATATTATGCTGAAATTCACACATTTCCTTCCTATCATCCCAGAACTACCACATCAATAGAAGCCATAGTGGGTGCTCAATGAACGTCTGACAACCCATAAAACTATCTTAATCTGCTCAAGAAAAATAATACAAAGAATCAAAGTAAGTCTTATGCTTGTTAAAATACTGAGTATATCACTCTTCTCACTCTAAAAGTTCTCTCCAGCTTATTGCATCAATTCCACTGGCATTTATTCCAACATATGTTAATAACAATTACTCCTGAACACAGCAAGCTCTGACTTCTCAGCTAAGCTTTAAACTCAAATTTCTAGCTACCAGCTGAAAATATCTGCCATGTTTTAGACATGTCAAAAGCAAACCTCACTGCAACAATCCTCATACTCTCGTGTCCCTTCTGATAATGACATCAACATGCCCTTTTTTTTGTCCCCAGGTCTGCAGCACTTTCTATGCTACCCCCACAACCTTCAAGACTAGCCCCACACACCAGCACCACTCCCTGCTATAACCTGTAAATTCCAGGCACTCTTCCCCAAGCCTGTCACTCTCAGGCAGTACCCTGGGCCTTTGTTACTACTTTTCTACAAGGAATGAGCTTCTCCGCCAACTTGTCCACCAAGGCCAGCATCCGGCTGCACATCATTCTTCTCCTCCAAGGCTGACTTACCTTCTCCATCCTCAGACACGCAGAAAGCTCTTTGTGTAAACCTTGGTTTACAGTATTTCTCACTGTCCACTGGATCTTAGTCATTGTTCTCCACGTTGCTCCATATGCGAGCTACTCGAGAGCAGGGACCATCCATTTTTGATTGTTGGTTTGCCTGTTTGTTTTTTATTTCGGTGTCCTTAGCCAAGCATAAAGACACAGAAGCACTCCAAGATTTCAGCTGCATGAAACTGGATTCACAGGGTCTCAGATAAAGTGACCAGAGAACAGATTGTGCTGAATTTGGAAAAGTCAGCCATCTTGCCCTAGCCTTTGAACCTTTACACCACTGTGTCGACTCAGAAAGTAAAGCAAGCAGTTCTCTGTGGAACTATTAATACAAGAAATAGTGGGTACAGAATGAATGCCTCATTTCTGTGACTTGACAATAATCCTTCTCCCAACAAATCATAGTCCAAGAAGGCAAAGCAGCCCCTTAACAAAAGGCAATTCTGTTTCAGCTGTTTTACTCCCTTGGTAAGAACACACTATCCTTATCATCTGCTGATTACAGACTTCTAAGGGGGGGTCCTCGCTTAATACTCCCACAATGAAGCCTGACTATAATGAATAACTCCACCTATCTTCTCTGCTCCCAAAGTGGTTGATAGGCCTTCCTCCACCCATGCCTTGTTTTCTACCTAACAAAAGGCTCACAGATGTTAAACACGTGCTCCAAAATGCCCCTCCTTCCCTTGTCTGAGATCCAGATGAAGCACAGCTCTTGTGGAAATATTCTCTGCAATATTTGTTGTGTGGGTTGTCACACAGCTGGAAACAGTTTTCTTGTTCCTCGTTCATAACAGACATTCATATCACTCTAACAAGAACTCCTAATTGAATAACGTCATATTGTACTGATTCAAGAAGAGCCTATGCAGGCTCTTCTGGCTTCGAACCTCGCTTGCTTAATGGTAGCCTCAAGTATAGCCTCTCTAAAGCAAAAGCAGATAGAGGCAGGCACAAATGCAGACAGACATACACGCAAATGTACATGTGTACATATAAACACACCCACACACATCCAACACACATAAATATGCATAAACACACATACATTTCTGTAGGTTTGTTTAAGTAAAAGGACGAGTTTGAAAGGCTATGTAACTAACTGATGACAAAGGGGTTACATCAGATAGGTAAGGTGGAAGAGGCACTTTAGACACATCTATGGTGTTTTTATCAATGAATGCGGCTACCTCCTTCTGGCTGGAAGGCTTTCTACTGTGTTTGTATCCCTGAGTGACTTCAACAAGACTGTAAGTAAAATACATTAACAAAGCAAAGCACCATGATAGTGTGACCTCAAAGTAAGTCTAACCTCCCACAAACACTAGGATTGGGATTATTCTAGGAAGCAAGTCATAAACTGAACATAGAAACTCAAACACAAGTTGGGTTAAAGGTAAGAATATCCAAAATTGAATTGGAAGCAAGCCAAGGCTACAGGTAAAACACAGCTGTGTCTGTCTCTCGACTTTACAACTAACTGGTAAATCTTGGCAAAACATCTCAAATTTTTAAAACGAAGGTGAGGATACTGTGTCTGTGTCTCCTTCCCTAAGAGGAAAAAACTAACTGACCTGAAAGCACAGAGACTACTCTGCAGAAACTGAAGAACTCAACAGACATACCACTATATTTGAAGGCATTTCAAAAGAATTTCTGGTATTAACATAATGATAGAATGCAAGCTCCAAGAGAGAAGGGACCCTACATGTCTTGTTTCCTGCAGTGCTATTTTCCCAGTACACGGTGGGTACTCAACAAATACCTATTGAATGTGGAATGAATGAATGAAAATATAAAGCAATAAACTGAGGAACAAATAATACATGAAAACTAGAATTAGCAACAAGATAATATCAACTCTTATTCTTATTTTATAGATATAAAAAGAGAGGCACTTCGACTTACCCAGCAATAGCAAAACTAGAAATAAAAAGCCTTTTGATCTCCTTTTTCCTCTTCTAGGCTTGATTTATCCCCTAGGGTCCTTCCAGACCCTGATCTTGCAGGAGCCTTCCTGGACCCTCCCACCCACATCTCAACCCTGAGGGTCTTTGGTGCTTATCTCTCTTATAACACTTGTTGTGCCGAATTGTAATTATCTGTTAATATGTCTGTAAGCTCCTCCTGGAGGGTAGGAATCTCAAATTATTCACACTCACCCCTAGTAACAACACCTGCTATGTAGCAAGCAATCAATTAAGTGCTCCTGGGGTTGAACAGAACTTGTTTCCTCTTCCTCTGAACCATGTTTCCCTCCAAAGAGCCAGGAATATCCATTAATTAGGGCAGAATTTTAGAATGGGGGCAGTTAGGGATTTGTCAAGGAGAACCATGTGGACATAGAGAAGGAAAATTGAGTATAGCAGATTGGCATGAAGTCAAATCAAGAGCATTGTTTTGACATTTAAGATAATAAATAGGCTGGGCATGGTGGCTCACGCCTGTAATCCTAGCACTCTGGGAGGTCGAGGCGGGAGGATTGCTTGGCCTCAGGAGTACGAGATTGGCCTGAGCAAAAGCAAGACCCTGTCTCTACTAAAAATAGAAAAATTAGCTGGGCATCATGGCATGCTCCTGTAGTCCCAGCTACTCAAGAGGCTGAGGCATGAGGATCATTTAAGCCTAGGAGTTGGAGGTTGCAGTGAGCTATGATGACACCACTGCACTCTACCCAGGGCAGCAGAGTGAGACTGTCTCCAAAAATAAGTAAGTAAGTAAAGCCGGACATGGTGGCTCAGCACTTTGGGAGGCTGAGGCGGGAGGGTGGCTGGAGGCCAATAGTTCAAGACCAGCCTGGGCAACACAGTGAGACCCCACATCTACAAAAAAAAAAAAAAAAATGCTTTAATTAGCTGGGTGCGGTGGCATGCAACTATAATCCCACCACTTGGGAGGCTGAGGCAGAAGGATCACCTGTGCCCAGGAATTCAAGGCTATAGTGAAGTGAGCACATGACTGCACTCCAGCCCAGGCAGCAGAGCAAGACCCATCTCAGAAATAAATAAATAAATAAAGGTAAACTTGCTGAAAAGGAATAGTTCACAGTAGCAGTCCCTGTGTAGTGAATCCTCAAC
Organism: Eulemur rufifrons; assembly: GCF_041146395.1. Lineage (NCBI taxonomy): Eukaryota > Metazoa > Chordata > Mammalia > Primates > Lemuridae > Eulemur > Eulemur rufifrons. Next base: position 265,477,594 of record NC_090989.1, read on the forward strand.
CTTAATAACCATAAGCACACATAAGGGCCATAATGGAGAAAATTTCCTTTAACTAACAGTTACAACCTTGGAAATCCCACCATAGAGAGTTATCCATGGCCAGGTATCATTAGTCAAACTTACTTTCTCTTTTAGAGAAAAAGGGTAGTTTTGAACTCATTTTTCTTTATTTTCCTAATACAGCAAACACAGCCTGATCTACCTCGTTCAGGTTTATTCATGTTTGTCTTCACACTGTGACTAAAGTGATTATAGTTAAGGGTCTGCCCTGTCATTATATCAGGTTTTTTAAAATAGTATCACAAAATGAAAATAAATTATAACCTAAATACAATGAATGCAGTAAAACAGTCTTCTTTCCTTTCTGGAAAAAACAAATTTAAATTTTAGATGAACTTCAGGGTTAAAGCTTCGATAGCACTGGTCAGATGACAGGAACCAACATGCAAGTAGTAAGACAATTCTCTTTGGCCCATCTCCACAAGTCAGTAACGCCACCACTGCTTTGAAATAATACTAACCTGCTTTAAAAAATGCCAGGGAATTTAATCAAAATTACCACCGCCACCACCATCCCTGCTCCCTCCCCCACAAAAATGTGTCCTAAGAAATAAAGTATACTAACCTAGGGTTCCTTCAACTTAACTAACTTATTAAACACGCCAAGCTCAAGTTCCTTTGCAGAGGATAAAACAAACTGGTGAGAGAATCGTTCATTCCAATTGTATTCAGAAGATAATTAAAAGAGATTAGGTTAGCTTCTTTTTACTCTCTCTCTCCTGGGTAGCTAACATCTCCAGATTCAAGGGCCATGAAAAGACACCCAAATCAGCTCCACTTTCGACATGCAGCTGAAAACCTATCCATTCCCACCTGCAACGCGGAGGTATTGGGGTGTGACAGGGAACCTACAGAGCTGCTGAACACCTAAATAGGTCCCACAGAGCTTCTTCCTACCTGAGAGATAATGAACTAAACACTTCAGCTCTAGGGATTTCAAAAATAATAATAAAAACCAGCAGTTGACCAGAAAACAAAAAAACTCTTAAAGAGGTATTATTGTACAGGGTTGAGCAAGCTACTTCTATTGAAGGTTAAATTTAATAAAGCATTCTCACAGTTGCGTCAGCCCTCACTGCAGTACCCAGGGTACTGCTCTCTCCCTCTCCTCTCCCACCTCCTCTCCCATCATTTACAGGGGCATTGCCAATTTTCAAACTAATAATAATTCTTTTCTTCTGTGCTGCAAATACTCAACCAGTGTGGTTAAATACCATGTATAAAATAAACAGGGTCAAGAATGCCAGTTGCCAGAAGACAGTCATGTTTAAATTAGCATTAACCAGCAAGCTCTTCCCTAAACAGACAGAGAGAGAATGTTTTCTTGGTCAGCTCCATGGCTGCAGAGTGATTCTAACCCACCTATTCAAAAGGCCCCCAAAGGTCCAGATATAACCCAATAGCATAATTAATTTTTACTAAATTAAAAGTCTCAGAAACACAAAGAGCACTATCAATTTGGAGAGAATAGGGAAGAAGAAACCACGTTAGTCTCTTCTACAGCCTTTAAATAATCTGGATAAAATGGCCTAAAACTTAGCAGCCATGAGTTGCCATGGAATGTAACAGAATAAGAGCCCAGCCACCCCTCAATCATTGCACCCCTTTTTCCCAATATGGGTTACCCAGTATCTTCCTGCATCTTGGGTTTAAATAATATTTCCTCCTCCCCTCCCCTTCCCCAGGTAGCACAGCTCCTTAAAATAACACCCAAGGTCCCCCATAATTTGCCACCTTGTAACTTTCCAGCCTTCATCACCCAGGACTCTGACTACTACCCTCATCTTCACTCTCCCACCATTCATCTTTTAAGAGACACATCAATGGCCGGGCGCAGTGGCTCACGCCTGTAATCCTAGCACTCTGAGAGGCTGAGGCAGGAGGATCGCGCAAGGTCAGGAGTTCGAGACCAGCCTGAGCAAGAGTGAGACCCCCCCCCCATCTCTACTAAAAATAGAAAGAAATTATCTGGCTGACTAAAAATATATATAGAAAAAATTAGCCGGGCATGGTGGCACATGCCTATAGTCCCAGCTACTTGGGAGGCTGAGGCAGAAGGATTGCTTAAGCCCAGGAGTTTGAGGTTGCTGTGCGCTAGGCTGATGCCACGGCACTCTAGCCCGGGCAACAGAGCAAGACTCTGTCTCAAAAAAAAAAAAAAAAAAGAGAGAGAGAGAGAGAGAGACATCATTCTTCAAGCTCTGTGAAGTCTGTCTCAGAGTTTAAAAAATTCTCCATTCCCTGGCATGCCAAAGGATGGACTTGGACTCTACATCTACCACCCAGTTACGCAATATAGCATATATATTTTCAGCATATATACTAAAGCATCTATTCCTCCTGCATTGTAGCTCTTGCTGGAGTTTCCTTGTCATCATCCTTGTATCTGCCACATGAAAAGAATTCAGCATTATTTGTCAAATTAAAATTTCCTTCTTTTCTCCCAACTTTCTAAGACATCCATAATAGTTTTCCATATTTATATAACAACACTACAGGGACTTTTGGTGTAACAGGATATGTAAAAATAAGAAACTACACAGTAGTATGATGCTGACTTAACAAGACCAGAGCACTTTTCAGACTCTAAACCAAGAGCTTATGTTTGAGTTTTTATTACATCACACTTCACTTTATAAATAAATCATGTTCCTCAAGGGTGTGGGCATATTGATAGCAAAAAAAAAAAAAAAAACCAAAAACAAAACCAACATTAAAGACAGGCCACACATCAAGCACGGACATTAAAATATTGACCTCAAACTGAATTCCAAAAGTGTTATTTGCTGAATACTTGGAGCTTCCCAGTGAAAATGATACAGGGTATTCTGCCCAGATTGCAACTTTCCTTACTAAGCATTTGTAATGATTTTTGGCCCTAAATATCACTAACTTCAGACTGAATGTGATTGTGTATCAGAAAGTCTTAGCAAGTGAGATTTTTACTTTCTTTGCATGTTCCAGTAGGTCAGTACAGAAGAGATTCAGTAAAACCTTGCAACGTCTAAGGTATAATTTGAAAAAAAAATCAAATTAGTTTTTGGAAAATATTAGCTTTGAATGAAAATAGAAATTTTGAAAGGGCTGCCACTTACATTCCCCCCTCTGTTATTTTTTCCCATCACTCCCAGGGATACTGAAATCCATGCTGAGCACCCACAGCACTGGGCTGCAGCTGTTCCCCTGAGAGACAATGATGCACATGAAAAGTCCATCAGGTGATACTAGAGGTCAGACTCCAAGGACCACCCTGACTTCGCCTTAGCTAAGCAGACTCACAAGCTTTAAATAATAAGGGTAACGAGATTGATGCAGGCAGGAGGAGTATTACTGATTGCCTGGAGGAGGAGGAAAGAAAAAATGAAAGAAATCAGCTCCCAACTATAGGTTCTCTCCCCTCCAGGCATCCCCTGTTGCTGGGGTTTTTCCACCTTCTTGGCCCTCCTGCACTCTCACTTCCCTTTACTCCGTACCTGCTGTGCTAACATGGGACTACCACCCATTGGTTTCTAGTTATTTGGGGAGCTGGAAGGAACAGCAAAGATTCGTCAAATACCTTCCATTTTCCAGATGAGGACACCGAGCTGACCTGGCTAAGGTCGCACCGCTAGGGGACGCGGCGCGCGTGCGGGCTCGGATTCTGACAACCCAGGTTCCGCCTGCTCCTCAGACGGTACTGTACTGCCTCACCCTACCTCCTTCTCTTACTACTTGGCGTCTTTATCCTCAAATTAAATGGCATCAAGAAAAATGCAGCCTTAATATACTTAAAACGCTGATCATTATTCACAGTTTTGCATTTGGGGCAATTATGCTCACTCGTACCCGGACTCGGAGAATCAAGGGCAGAGTAAGGAGGTAGCATTACATCTGTGTGTGCGTGTGTTTTAGTGGAATCTGTTTGGATCAAACAGCCATAACTCTAATATACACCCTTTTTCCTGGGGACCCAATCTTTTATCTGACAAGGGAAGAACTTCTTACAAGAATTTGGAATTTTCCGAGTGCAGAGTCTCGCTTTAACCAGAATGGCAGACTTTAAATCTCAGATCTCTGGCTTCATAGTTATGCTTACGCTTAGCAAATGACACCCAAATAGGTGAAAAACAGACCGTGAGAGCCCGAAGTATGAATAGAGGACTCTGCTCTAATAAACTAATTACGTTTTCTATATTTACGTTTACAAATATGTATCTATTCCAATGGTAAACAATGCATTCATAGCGAAACAAGACAGCACCCGCATTTACGATAAATCCATGGATTTCAACAAAAAGTAAAATAAAGAGGAGCAGCAGCAGGGAGCAACAGTCTCAGGCCCCAGACAGGAGGGAGCAACAAGTCCTGAATGCCTACACTCTTAACATATCAAAGGCCAAATGGCAGCAAAGAAAAACAAGATTAAACTTCAAATCCATTCACAACAAACGAGTCCTACACAAGCCAAAGGAGCCTGTCGATTTCAAAACCATCGACTCAAAACCAGGTCCGTCCCTTGCCTTACAATCCCCAGTTACTTGCTTAAGCATGTTTGTTAGGCGGCTGGACAGAAACTTAGCGAAAAGTCCTCAGCCCGGGAGGGACGACTGAGTCGACTGTAGAAAGCAAGGGGTGCGGGAGTCCGCGCCTTCAGCAGCTCTGCGCTGCGGGGTGCGGGGACCTCCCCCCAGCCGTCCACGTCCACCGGAACGCGGCTCTGGGGGAACCTCGAGGGCCCCTCGCAAGCCTTCCCATGCCTCCACCCCGACCCAGGTAACCGGAGGCCACCTACGTGTCACTTGGGCGGGTCTCGGCCGCAGACACTGCGCACAGCGCGGGCCCCAGGGCGCACTGACCTGGCCGAGCGACAGGAGAGCCGGCGGCCCGGGCGGCTGCGGCCACTTCCCTCCCGGGGCTCGGTCAACTGGTTGGTAAAGGAGGCCCGGAGAGCCTCGCCTCCCGCAGGCCGGCTCGTGTGTACGCACACCCACCCACACCCGGCACGGGCGAGCGCGCGCACTCACACTCGCGCACGCACAGCCACAAAGCCGGTCTGCGGCTGGACAGTGTGAGCCGAGCGCGCCGTTTGGCTGCTGAGCGGTCGCCGAGGCCACTGGCTCCGCGCCCAGGGGGCGCAGTCCCCCAGCCCCGCACCGAGTCCTCCTCTTTACCTGCGCTCGCCGCCGCCGCCGCGCGTCCCGCTCCCGCCGCCCCCGGGCTGGCTTCAGGCCGCGCGGCCAGTCCCGGCGGCCCCCGCCCCGCCGCCAGCCGAGCCCGGCCCTCCGCCCGCCCCTCGGCAGTCGCCCAGAGCGGGGCCGCCCCCAGCGCCCACCCCGCTGGGGGCCCGTGCGCGGCCGGGAGGCCGGGGAGGGCTCTGCAGCGCCGGGCCCAGTCCGCCCAAGATCCCGGTAGCGCTTTGCACCGGGACGCGGGAGCCGCAACTCCGGGAGTGTCAGCCGCCGCTCGGCCCCTACGGCCCCGGCTTTGGCGCGCTGGCAGGGGCGGCGGAGGAGGGGGCGCCGAGGGAGGGCCGAAGAAGCAGCGCCGACGCCAGCCTCCTTTCTTCCTCCGCCTCCTTTCTTTGCTGCTTGCTCCACGTAGCAACTCCCGCACCCCTGGACTCCCTCCCCCCAGCTCGTCCCCTTACCTGTTGTGACGCCCCCCGCGCCCCGGCCCTCTCCTCCCCCATTCATCTGCTGAACTTACCGCCTGCGGGTGGGGGGTCACCTAAGCCTCCCATTCATTATCTTACCAAACTCCGCCGCCCCAGACGCGACACACCCGCGGCGGGAGACCCGCGGCCGCCAGCTCGGGATCCCACCCCACCCCCTCCTGTGCTCACCCCAGCGCCGGACAGCTTACGGGACTCCAGTGGGCTCCCCTGCACGTTGCATTTTCATTTTGCTGCTCTCCTCTTCCCACTTGGAAAGCCCTGGAACACATTGCGGAGCCCGCAAATCCCCTGAAGTACAGCCTGCCTCTCTCGTAGTTCAGTTTCTAAACTTTCCTGAAGACACAAAATTTCTCTCGGCGCCGCCCCTCACTGGAGGCTGCAAAGGACGGAGAGTTGACTTTGCTGCTAGAAGGTTGTGTCAGTTTCTCTCTGATTTTTTCCATTGACTGGATCTGCAGCCCACAGCAAGTGTGACTCTGCTCCCCTAGTTCTCCATAGCCACGATTATAAATGGCTCTTCCGCTTTCCCAGCGTAACTTTGCAAGTGCAAACTATCAATTTTAGTAGGAGTAAGGGCGGGGACTGTGCACCTGGAGGTGTGGGCGGGAGCGGCGCGGGACCAAGGCCTAGGGATGTTTCTCTAGAGAGTGGCAGCCACAGGGATTCAGCCAGGTCCTATAACAACGCGCACTCCATGGGGGCTCTCCAGCCACGCCACCGCACCCATCCACCTCCCACCCTGACTTGTTCACCGCTAAGGCCACCGCATATCAAAAGTAGCTGCTTGGAAGTAAAAGCTTCGTCAGCTCTCGCCGTGAAATGGCACCTAGGACGGCAGGACGGCAGTAGTAAGGCAAGGGGATGCGGCAGGACTGATACGGCTACGTCTAAGAGAGAAATTCAGGACAGCGAAGGAGGGCTGCGTTGGTGGCGGTCACCCGGTAATCTCGGGCTTTGCAGAAGGGAAAGGTCATTGTAAACCGCAGTGGGCGGGGAGGGCAAGACTTCTTGAAAGGGGATGGAAACTTTTCAAGTCTCTAGTGAGTTATGCTTTGAAGGGACCAGTACCGTTTCCCGCTAGTAACTACTTAGAGCCCTGACCAAGCTCATGTGGTTTTCACAGGATGCTCAAGACTCGCTGGCCCGGTGCAGTGGCTCACGCCTGTAATCCTAGCACTCTGGGCGAGGCGGGTGGATCGCTCGAGGTCAGGAGTTCGAGACCAGCCTGAGCAAGAACGAGACCCTGTCTCTGCTAAAAATAGAAAGAAATTACATGGACAGCTAAAATATATATAGAAAAATTAGCCGGGCATGGTTGCGCATGCCTGTAGTCCCAGCTACTCGGGAGGCTGAGGCAGAAGGATCACTTGAGCCCAGGAGTTTGAGGTTGCTGTGAGCTAGGCTGACGCCACGGCACTCACTCTAGCCCGGGCAACAGAGTGAGGCTCTGTCTCAAAAAAAAAAAAAAAAAAAAAAAAAAAAAAAAAAAAAGACTGACCGCTGCTAGTCATTTATTAATCAAAGCTGTTTCCTTTTAAAAACAATGATTCAAATCCCTTTTAACATCAACTTTAAACGACTCTGCTTTCTTTCCTTTCCCACCAATATATGATTTAAAATGTGAAAAAAGTGAATGTTAATATATGCACAGTGCCAATATGTTCATTCATGCACAACGCCAATATGTTCACGTACAGCATGCAGAAATGCACGTAAATACTTATAAAACCACTCTCTTCTCTCACAAATAATGATAGGAGTTGATCTTAAACTGTAAGAAATATTATACTGGAATGAATAGGAAAATGTCCACTACAAAAACTAAGTATCATAAAAAGTATAGATTGGTAAGAAAAGAATATACTTGAAAGGTGCTTTTATATATTTTTAACCATAGCTATACTCAATTTAGAAAAATATCACTTATTAACTAATTTTCCTGTCTCCTTCTTACTACGCATTCTTACCGTTAAGTTTCTCAATATCAATACTTCTTTAATAAAAAGAACATTTTAAAATTATTTCCATAACCTTTCCCCATAAGGCAAAGGTAAAGTACAAGTGAGTTTCTCACCTACCATCCAGCTTGAATATTTTTAATATATTGATTTTGTTTCTTACCTTCTTAAGGAATACAGTTGCTTCTGCTTCGGCTACATATTAACTACCTTAACTACTCTGTGGTCCCTTCTAACATCAAATGGGGAGGTCTGTCCATACAAGATATGTGTATTCAAGAGTAAGTTATTTGCTGTAAAACCCTATTTCCTCTTTATTTGGTGTACTACGGTCCTAAAATGAAATGGAGAACAAAATAAAAGGTCTGTTCAGACATACCTGTCTTCCTGACAAGTGTGGACCTGTCTGAATGAGACTGCTTCTGCAGCCAGCTTTAGACCAATAACTTTAAAATCAAATGTAGGCTGAATGTCCAGTGTAAAAGGAGAGAGAAAATGAAATACAACACAGAATCCAGTTTAGCATATAGATGAATGCATCAAAAATAGTATTGTGTTTCAAATGAGCTAGTGTTATCATCTGTAAAATGGAATACTAATAATACTAGTGCAGTTTATTGTATAGGGTTCCAAGTTGTCGTTATCAAAGTAAAACAATATATCGGAATGGGCTTCTTAAAACACTAATGGTGATCATGTTGTTTTAGTGAAAGCGAGGGAGGATACCTTGATAAACTTTCTTGAATGTTTTCACCTATCTGTAATCCTCTTGTCATTCAGACTTAGTCCTTTTCTTGGAGAGTCATCCTGGTGCCTTCTGATATACCCTTTCTCGCCTATCCTCTGCCAAGCACTGTTTCTCTAGATTTGTTTCTTAAAATGACTTCAGCAGTGCCAAAGACAGCTCGTGCTGTCGAACACGACAAAAATATTCTCAGCAAAATGAAATTTTGATGAGGGATATTTCAAGTGGAGTTTTTACGCCAATGTCTTGGAGGACACAATAAATAGACTTTGTCAGATTATTGATGTTATCTAATGATCCAAGGACTATAACTTGAGACTCATTAAGAATTAAAAATTGGCTGTCACTGCCTTTGGCACTATTATTTGTTCAAAAGAGTTTGCCAGTCGTGCCAAACTCATGGAAGAGTTCCCTCTTCCTCCCTCTGTTCCCTTCCCTCTGGCAAAAAGCCTTTGAAATTTTCTACTAGAGAGTAATCAAAACTATCAGTAAAAAGATCTGTTGGAAACTTTCCCTCCAGTCTATTAAGGTAGAGACTGATTCAAAGAATACATTTTGGTGAAACAATACCCTGAGAGAAAGCCTGCTTGAGAAAGTTTTTCAGATGCCCAGGGCATAAGTTTCTTTCCTCTTAAAATGGGGTATTTGTGCCTCTCCCGTGTTTTTCCCCTTGACTAGAAAGAAAGCATTCTCCTTAGGAAACCTTTCTATTTTAAAAGGCCAGTGGCAGAGGTGGGTGGGGCAGTTCCATTTAGTAAAAAATAACACTTCAGGGTAGAGGTGGTATAAGGAAACTTCAAGAATGGGGAGAAGTTGGGTTTGTGCATGTGGCGGCCTACTATGAGGACAGGGGCTGCAATGAAAGCCTGAAGCAAAGTGACAGTTCACCTTCTTCTTATCACATACATCTGCATGACTAATCTGGGTAATGTCAGAAGCAGGTCAAGGGCCTGCAAATCCTTTCTCTGCAGTCTTTCTCATTCAAGGTAAAAAGGCTTAGATCTAAAACAAAGGGGGGGAAGAAAATGAAAAAGAAAAAAACTTATATGTTTGTGTTATATACACAATTTTAGACCCAATATAATAAACCTGGACACAATGAAACCATAGTAAGGCTCAATAAAACAGAAAGCTAGTTCTATAGAACAATTATAAAATAGGTAAATTTCTGGTAAAACTGACAATGAAAAAAGAGAAAAGACACAAGACTATGAATGTAGAGATTCTAATTATAGTTTTAGTAGAATTTTTTTAATACTTACAGTACTGTGAACATTTAAAAACTTAGCTGAAATACTTTTTTAATGAGAAGTAAATTAGAAAAATGTATTGATTCAAAAAATAAAAAGCCAGGCCCAGTAGCATGTGCCTGTAGTCCCAGCTACTTGGGAGGCTGAGCAGCAGGATCACTTGATTCCAGGAGTTCAAGGCCAGCCTGGGCAACATCGTGAGATCGCATCTCAAAAAAATAAAAATTAAAAAAATTAAAAATAAAGAACATGAATGTATTTAAGCCCATTAAATAATTTGAATCCTTATTTCTAAATCCACCTACACAAAAAGTCAAAGTTTTGGTGAGCAAGATTTACCAAATCTTCATGGACAAATAACCTCTATTCAAATGGTTTCAACACATAGAAAAAGAAGAAAAGCATCCTATCCTTTTATAAGCTAATAAAATCTTGATACCAAAATGAGACAAAGACATAGAAAGAAAAATAATAGACCAATTTCATAAGGAGTAAAAAATTTTAAATTCTACATATAATATTGTCAAACCAAGTTCAGCAATGTGTTTTCACAAAATACATCATAAACACATTGGATTGACACCATATATGGGCAAATGGTTTAATATCAGAAAATAAAAAATAAATTCACTATTCATTTTTTTTTTAGTCTTAGCAAAGTAAGAATAGGGAAGAATTTCCTGAATGTGATAAAGAGTTACTACCAACAACCTAATTCTAGAAGGACATTCTTTCAAATAGTATATGGCTTCTTCTAACATGCTGGATTTTTGTGAGATCTAGTAGAAGGTATATTGGGTCATCATGGCAAAACAACAGAAATGACATAAAATACACATGATGTAGGAAAACCCTCTTCCCCATTGTTGCACAGGGTGGCACAATACTCTTCATATTTCTTGGAGTACTCATTGTAGGACGTCTGCCTCAAGTCCTACAATGAGTACTCCAAGAAATATGAAGAGTATTGTGTCACCCTGTGCAACAATGGGGAAGAGGGTTTTCCTACATCATGTGTATTTTATGTCATTTCTGTTGTTTTGCCATGATGGCCCAATATACCTTCTAGAGCAAGGTAGAAAGAACAGTGCTAATGTTGCCTTAACAGGAGGCTCTTAAACATTTCTGGGTAAAGATTCACTCCGTGAGAACCTAATCAAAGCTATGAAACTGTTTTACAGATAAATGTAGAGTATACATATTGTAGGAGAGGCTTCTAGCTACAATATCCATTCTTGCCTTCTTGGGCACCAGCTCCCCTAGATTTCCCAGCATCTCTTGCAGTTAGTTGAGGCCATTAACTGAGTTCTCTCCAGTAGAATGTAAGCATAGTGCCTTCTGCCAATCCTGAGAGTACCTATAAAACCCCATGTGTGCTCCTCCATGGTTTTCACCCCTTCTGGAGGACTGGGATGGTGGTGCCCACACCAGCCTCAGAAGCCACAGGGTGAAGATGATGGGCAGAGAGTCCTGACACCTAAGTGTCCATGTGAAGTAGTGCCTCTCTGCTGATATGAGTCCCCACCCTGGACTTTCATGTAAAAACTAAATTTCTTGTTCTTTGGGCCACTAAATTTTGAGAATCTATCTGTTACCTCAGTTTAACAAATGCATATATTCACACATATTTTGAATGTAATCTCAGGGGTTCAATGACACCTTGTAGTCTAGAGTGTGGATGGCTCAGAGAAAAGGACTCCAAGGTACTGCCCTCTACAGTGAGCACTCACCAAAAGTGGGCAAGTTATAGATGTTATATCTTTGCACAAACTCTGCCTGATTAGGCACTGATTATATTTAACTGAATGGCTCTGCCAAACCCCCTGCATTTCTGAGAGGCTAACATGTACTCTGCCAGATACAGAGACAGAGTAGATTCAAAAGATTTTTTTAAAAGGACACAAACGGAAGACTAGTTAGCAGTATCAGGAACAAACTAGTAATATACATAACAACATGGACAAATCTCAAAAACATGCTGAGCAAAAGAAGATAGATGCAAAATAGTACATACTATATGATTTCATTTTTATGAAGTTTGAGAATAGGCAAAACTAATCTATGATAATAGAAACAGAACAATGGTTGCCTACAGGGTGGGGATTGACTGAAAAGACACACATGGAAACTTCCTGCAGTTAGGGCAATTTCCTGTATCTTACCTTGCGTGGTGATTACATGGGTGTATGTCACTGTCCAAACTCATTGAACTGAACATTTAAGATTGGTAAAATGTGTTGTTTGTAAATTATACTTCAATAATATATTTTTGAATGCAAATGAAATTTATTTGGTTCTATCCACACAATCATATTTCTAAAACAAACTATTATGCAATAATGTTCAGTCATGAGATCCTTTGGGGGCTACTATTGTGATTAACCACATATTAACACTACACCACCTAAGAGCAGAAAATGACAGTACCCCTACGGAAAACCAAGATACACTATAAACATGTCCTAAGACAAATTAACTTTTTAAGAATAAGTCAATAGTTTATTCCTATGCATAAAGTCTATGATTCCCCACAGCTAGCCACCTAATTCTATATATTAATAACTATGAAATATACTTCTACAATCGTGTATAGTTTCTTCTGTCTTTAGTGGGATATAAAAATTATATGGTAGGACTCTATTTTTAGGTTTTTATTCCATGTTGTCTTCTCCCTGTATTTCCACTTTCCCCTTCCTTGTTGAATAGTAATATGGCCTGTGCTTATGGCTCAGGAAAGTACGTGATGGGACAGAGAACAGAAGGGCCAAAAATCTTTACAGAAAGACTAGGAGGAGATTTACAGAGTGGTATGACTAGACCTGAAGGTAAAACAGTTTCCCCAGACTTTAGAAACAGACACTCTACAAGTGGGAGAGTGATAGAGAGAGATCTGTGTACCCAAGAGCAGAGGGCTCATCTGCCCTACTTCCTGGCAGCAAGACTGGGGAGACAGCAAGACCCCAGAGAAGAAAGACTGCAAGGAATATTTAGGTAGATGGGGCCTAGAATAGCTTAACAACAGATGCTCACATTCAATGGACATAGCACCAAGTGAACTTGGACAAAGGAAGTCTCAAAGGTCATGTCTAAGAGCCAAAGCTAGCTGGACAGTCTCCAACACATTGCCACCATATAAAATTCTGGAATGGCGACTGACCTGGGTAGGTGTCTATAACTAATTCCCTAAGATTGGAAGAAAACCCCCAAAGAGCTGAGCTCCTATTTCCCCACCAACCATAAAGAATAAGAGATCAGGAATTTGAATTTAATCTGAAATAAAGAAAAACACTTCTTGAAAATATAAGGTGTTTTTTTTTTCTTTCCTTTTTTTCCTTCATGGAATACTACTCAGTCATGATATCTAGGTTTATTGACTGAGATTCATATCCGCTGTATTAGCTTGATAGGGCTGCTATAACAAAGTACCAGAGACTGGGTGACTTAAACAACAGAAATTTATTTTCTCACATTTCTGGAGGCTTGAAGTCCAAGATCAAGGTGTCATCCCGGTTGTTTCTTCTGAGGCCTCTCTCCTTGGCAAGCAAATGGCCATCTTCTCCCTATGTCTTCACCTGGTCTCCCCTCAGTCTGTATGTTGTCCATGTCCTGATCCCCTCTTCTCATAAGGACATGAGTCATATTGAATTAAGGCCCACCCATATGACCTTATTTTCCTTAATTACCTGTCTAAAGGGCCTATCTTTAACTACAGTCACATTCTGAAGCACTGGGGTTTAAGATTTTGACATATGAATTTGGGCCTGGGGGGACACATTTCAGCCCATAACACCCACTAAGTGTGGAGTTCTCATCTATGATTACTAAGAAACCCTGGACACTTCGTGTCTGCACCATGGAAAGATTACAAACCCTAGAATAGGAACCCATTTGGTATGAGACATACAACCTGGAGAGGATTACTATACAGACAAGAGGTGATCTCAGAAGTTTCTGCTAATTTGCAAGGTACACATGGACTGTAATGGATTTGAAACAGTAACAGAGAACACTTTAAAATGCCTGAGAAGATGCAGTGTGACCAGAAGAAAGGAAGTGATCACACTTGACCCTTGATAGAATTTGCTGAAGAGTTAATTCAAGAAATATCTAGAAAGGAAGGGGTATGAAAAGTTATCTTTAAAACTTGTTTCAGAGACTTTAAGTTTTTCAAAAAGATTAACAACAATAAAAATAACTGTCAGGTGCAGTGGCACACACTTGTAATCCCAGCTACTCGGGAGGCTGAGGCAGGAAGATCACTTGAGGCCTAGACTTTGAGGCTGCAGTGAGCTATGATGTCACCACTGGGCTCCAGCCTGGTTGACAGAGCAAGAATCTCTCAAAAAAAAAAAAAAAAAAAAAAAAAAATCCATTTTAAAGTGTAGTAAAAAAAATTATCCAATATTTAATTTAAATCTGTTTAGAAAAATTAACTGATTATCATTAAGACTGTATCCTGTATCTAGCCTGTGTAACAGGGCACTTCTTTAAAAAAAAAAAAAAAAAAATTGCCTTGAAAAAAAATTTCTTTCTGAGACATTGAAACCTCCTTCTCCCCAATCCCTTGCATGCTACAAATATATCTGAAGCTCCTTCTTTTCGTGTTCTCTTGAAAAAAAGGTCTGAATTTGAAACATGGACAATGGAAGAGTAAAAACAAAACAAAACTCTTCTGGTAATTTTAACCAGCCACAAGTGGCCAGGGTAAACTTCCTTCGTGAAAGCTTCTTGCCTAGAGGTGGAATTGGGTCATTATGTCTGTACAATAACTGCCCCTACAAACAACATATGAATGCCAGATGGTTGGACCTGTTCCATTAAGAAACTGATGTTTTCATTGTTTGGAACTTGATTTTGCAGCTTTCTCCATATAGTGATTTGATTGCAGCATTTAGAACCTTTGAGAGCTTTCCCATAAATTATTCCACCCCTTGAACGTGAAACTAGGGTAGGCTTATTAGCCTGTTTTTCCATTGGTATGTCATTCCCACTTTCTTACGCAGATGTGGGTAATTTAGGCAGGATTCATAAAAAGAAAATGTGGGTCGTGTTTTGGTCGTTTCCTCAAGGAACTTGCTACCAAATAATTCTTCTCTCACTTTGTTCATTGAATATTTATGTATGAATTTTCATGAAAAAATAAAATAATCACTAACAAAGTTCTTACTATGTACTTACATGGCTTTTATGGTACTTTCAAGTTCTCACACTATTCTAAACATTTTATACATTTTTAACTCATATAAGCATCACATCAATTCTGTGAAGTCAATACTATTACTATTTCCATCTTGTAGATGAAGGAACTAAGGAATAGTGAAGTCAATTAACTTAGCTCAGATCAAACAGGCAGTAAGTGGTAGAACTAGGATTGTAACCCAGAGTCTGTGTTCTTAACCACCTCACCACATATTACATTAAGTTCCAACCCGTCTATTTGTTCCAAGAAAACAGTGGTAAAACAAGATTGCCTGCTCCCTACTTAGTCCTCATTAATGTGAACTGAGTCTTGCTATTATTGTGACAAATATCTAGTCTATTCCAAGCCTTAGAGAATATGGCAGGGTACATAACTACCTATCAATAGGACCAGTCTTTACGGCATCTTGGAGAGATTCCATTATTCTGTTTAAGAAATAAAAGTTTTCTTTCCTAAAATCCTTTACAAACTACTCTGGCTCCAATGGTTGCTCTAATCTTGGTATCCCTCATTATCTTAAAGGGGCCTTGAATTTTTTTAAAGAAACATAATCCATCTGCAGTAGAAATAAAGTGTAACATGAAGTTGCAGAAAATGGGAGTGGGCTGTAAAACCACAAAGAGTCACACTTGCAAAATGGGAATTATTGTGAGATAACTCATGAGCAGTAGATTCTAGTGGAAAGACATTTGCCTGCCCTCACAGTGAAAGGGCATGAAGACACGATAACCACAAACATTGGGGATACGATACCACAAGAGGAAGATTCAGGAAAACTCAGTAGTTTAAAAGGCTTTAGAGAATATCCTTACCCAAAGGTAAGTATTTAAGTCAGCCTTAGATTAGTTCAGATGTGTCAACTCCACAGGCAAAGTAGCAGACATTTGTTGCTGTTTTGTTGTCTACCATCTAAACTCTCTTCTGCTAACAGCTCCCCGATTTTCCTTTCTACATTTTTGTCTGGTGTTAACCTCTTTGCTCTGTTGTGGACCTGTGATACGATACTGGCCATTCAGAGCATTCGATTCTATAGTCACATTGATAAATTCCAAGATGAACCACTGATCCTGTGAGAGCCAATGATCTATACCAATGATCTTGGGCATTTTTGCTTGAGCTGATGAGAAAGGAATATATTCTCTTTTCCTGCTAGAATTGGAGCTGTGAAACAAAGCTTGAAATATTGGAGGCCACCATGAATGAGAATTTGCCAAAGGGATAAGACAACACTAAGAAAAGTAGCATTAGGGGACATATCCGATTACTTATTTTGAACTCCTGAATCAAGGTGCACCTATTGTCTGTCCCTTGAACTTTTATGTTACAAAAGCCAATAAATCCCCATCTTTATTTAAGCTTTTTAAATCTTCCCTTGCTATCCAAGGAGTTCCAACAGAAGGAGAGAACTAAGGGTCCCTAGCCCCTTTGGAGAGAGCTTGCCTTATGTTTCTTTGTGAGCGGAAACAATGGAATACTTGAAGAAGGCTCTGGAGAGAACAAAAGAGTTGGGATTTGAGGATATCCCCGAATGGAGTTAATTTTTCAGAGCATTAACATAGAAACTTTAGATTGGCCCTTTTAGAAAAGCAAACATTCTGCACTTTCACACAAGATCCTTGGGGATGAAGGGGAAAGAAAATTATTTTAACAATTAAAAAAACAATTAAGTTTTATGGTGGTAACTAAAAGGTTCCATTTGTGCTATTGCACCAGACTTCAGAGACTTACCTTTTGGCCTCTGAGCCACAAAGATGGTTTTGGGCTCATAGGGAAACTTTATTGACCTAGGTTTCCAAACTTTTAAAGAGATTTGTTTCCTACATAGGAATCAGTTTGGTGTGGCAGACTGCTAGTAGTCTTTTCTTCTCTTCCCCAGTCGTGGAATTTTAGCTAGACACATGGATATTCAGCTATCGCTTCCATTTCCCAGCCTACTTGGCAGCCAGTTATGGTCATGTGATTAGTTCTCACCAACAGAAATGGAAGAGGTGTGTGGAAGAATGTGAGTTGAAGAGATATACGCAACTTCTCTATCACCTGTTTGAAAGGAAATTGCTTGCCCTTCATCTCTGTACTTTCTCCTTCTAGCTTGATCTAATTTTAATCAATTAGGACAACATCCTAAGGATTGAAGAAGTGACAGGATGGAAGAAACATGGTCCCCAAATGACTAACTGAAGACAGGAGAGCTGCACCATCAACCTGGATCACTCACCGCTAGACTGTTACTTGACAGAAATAAATTTCCATGTTATTTAAACCCTGGTATTTTGGAATTCTTTTTTACAGCAGGTTAACACCTATTCTAATACCCCCATTTTCTGAATC
This sequence comes from Eulemur rufifrons, assembly GCF_041146395.1. Lineage (NCBI taxonomy): Eukaryota > Metazoa > Chordata > Mammalia > Primates > Lemuridae > Eulemur > Eulemur rufifrons. The sequence goes on from NC_090989.1 coordinate 265,494,788, forward strand.
TTTCACCACAGACTTCTCCACTTTTCATAACAGATTATTTCCATTCCATAATGTCCCCTTAATAATACATCACCTGACCAAGATCTTTTAGTTAAGCTATTGCAGCCATCATTTTGTTGCTTTCTCCTCTGACAACCAACCTGAAACTTTTATCAAACAATATTGAGAAAACATCTTTGCTCAATGAATTTTCCATATTAAGAGGGAAGTTGTTTGGTTACTAGAACTTTATTTTCATTAATTCCTAAAAGCCTTGCTTGTTTGGATTTCATGAGGGATCTGTTTGTGTCATCTTTAATCACCAGGGAAACTTCATCTACTCTCCTAATGATTCTCACTGAATATTTCAAAATGAAATACTTACTATATCTCTCACTATAGTTTTAAGTGCATGAAACAGGGGAAAAATGAAAGTTGGGAAAGTTTTTTCTAATAAAATATCTGGTACTTTTCTATTTTCTCAACCTCAGAAATGTGCATGGATAAATGATTAAGAACTCAATTATCTTCCCCTAAAAGTCAGAGGGTATAATTCAATCCAGGTACACTCTACTGCTCTGGGTGAGCTCGTGAAGACTGTAACTGGATCTCTGAGAGCAGCAGGTTTGTAGAAACTCACTTTAAAACACACCTATAATGTTACTCAATCACTATCTCAATCTCTGTTCTCCCTGTGTTGTCTTCTACTCTTAGCCCATTTACCCATTTTGACTATAAATCTTTTATTTAAATGAAATGTTTTCTGTTTCTTCATAACTTTGGCTTGATTATGAACCCAGCAGAACTTCAAGACTTCTCTCTATACACCCTTTTGTTTTCCTATACTTCCTGCCACTCCCTGGTTCTCACCATGTTTCCTTACCAAATTCATGAGAATGAGAATATGATTGTCCAAGCTTATCCCTATTTGGACAAAACTTTTTTGTTTCAAGCTTCCTTATATTACTGGCTATGTGTGAGTCAGATGCCTCCTCCCTGACAACTTCAATATAGTATGGTAGGAGAGATGTTCCTAAGCTATAAAACATACCTGTCCGGGACTATTCCCTCCATCAGCAAGGTATAGGATAGGAAAAGGACAATTTTTCATAGATGTGATTATGAGAAAGGTAAGCACTGTGACTAATCATTATACCAAAATAATGAATATAAAAATCCACTAAATTGTGCTCCTCACAAGGAAGGACCAATTCTGGTATTTATTTCCAGGCTTAATTTGGTAAGGACAGCTCAAATAAATAAAATGGACGATTCTCTGTAGCAGGCTTCTGAAGTAGAGAATGGAGTCCAAAATTCTGCTAAATAGAAGTTTCCACCAAAAAACTACATGGGGGGAAAATAATTCAGTATATCAATAAAATCTCACTCATGCTTGGTTACCACAGCAACCTCTCCTGCTTCCCACTGGCAACTACATTTCTAACTAAACATGGGAGCCCCTGGGATCCCATGATCAAAGGCTGTGTGAGCAGGCAAGTTGAGGATCAGTCAGTCACCAGAGAGCAAGCCACAGGATGTCCAAAGCCCACCTTGAGTGCCATGTAGAGTGGTGGGCATTCATTCAGTCTGTACTTCACTTAGGACAAGTCACAGGGTAAATTGAATGAGGCCTTGTCACCCAAGAACTCACTAAAGGGGCAGTTCTGAGACCATTCTTCAGGTCTACTTCTAGCCTACACAGCTTGAAAAGAAGAAAAATTTCCAGCCCAGCCCAGCAGACTCAGCTTATCCAGGAGAGACAGTATCCTTACATCTACCCACCCTGTACAAGGAGGGAAGGGAAGGAAGAGGCCTGCCAAAGGATAGTAAAAAAAAATCAAATGGGATTGTTAAGGAAGCCCATGTTGGCCACTGATGCTGATCATTCTAACCCTTTATTCATAAATAAGCAGTCAGTGAAAAATCACTAAAGGAAAGAAAAGAATCAGCCACCATAAAGAGAAAAACCAATGGAAAAAAATCAGGGAAAATAGTCTCAGTGGAAGAATGGTAATGGAGAAAACTAAATAGGCCTTTTTCAAAATTCTAAATGTCATTCCCAATAAGATCTAAAGGATAATGCATAGATACAATAAAAACATGCTTCCATTAGAATGTTTTAGAAAGTAGTAAGTGGAAAGCAAGAGTGAATTCTTATAGATCTTAAAACATGATTACCAAAAAATAAAACAAAACCAATAATTAGCAGAATAGACCCTTCTGGAAATTAAATGAATGGGTTAGATCCGCTGCTGGACTTCTCTTAGACCAGAGTATAACCATAGCAGTATTGTGATGGGGTCATGGACGTTTAGATAGATGAGTTCAAATCATAGCTCTACTCCTTTTCAGCTATTTAGCTTTGTGCTGCTTTAGTTAACCTTTCTAGGTGTCGATTTCCTCATCTATAACATTGAGCTAATAGTAGCTCTTTTATTGGTTTGTCATGAGGATAAAATGAGGTAATTCATGAAAAATTCTAAATGTCTGCCACATACAATCCTTAAAAATTTCATCTATTCATGTTAATATAAAGCAAAATGCAAAGAAGTAGAATTTTTAAGAAAGAAGCCAAGAACCATGGAAAGGAGAGATATGGGAGATCGAATGCTATATGCATCTAATAGGATGCTGAGTAAATGTTTTCCAGTTTTACAAAAATGGGTAACTGAGGTTGGCAGCTGAAAATAAAGAGGTTGTAAGCACACACTTTCAAAAGACAGACACTAACAAACAGGAGTGGACGTATAAGGTATAACAAGAGACGGCACGATAGGTCCTAGCCATTAACAACACCCTTTCCTCTAACCTCAGTCTATAAAAACAGAAAGTAGGAAGATGACGGTTTTCAGTGAGTTTATATAAATGATTATATGTGACTCTCACTGATTATATATATTACCTAGTGAAACTACTACTAAGCTAGGGACATAACAGATACATTAGGGAATGATAACTTGTTGCACCTGACTCTGGTCCAACATGTTGATGAAACCTGAAAAATGTAAAATATTAATAAATGGGAGGCTACAAGTAAAATGCAGTGCTCTTTGTTAGGTCCAAGGGCCCTCCTCTGACAACTCACCCTGGGCACAATTTTAGGTGGAAAATTTGACTAATCGGTAGAGGAGTAAAACAAAGTACAGACATAGAGGTAGACCTTTACATTACACAGAATTAAGGGGCTTATTGGCCAATTGCAATGTATGAATATTAATTAGTTGGATTCTGATACAAACAAATTATGTTTAAAAATGAGACAATTGCAAAATTTTAATTATAACTAGGTATTTCATATTAGGGAACTATCATTATTTTTAGGTATGATAACAGTATTGCAGTTATGTTTTAAAAGAGTTCTTCTGAGACATACACTGAAATATTTAAATATGAAATGATATGATGTGTGAGATTTGTTTCTAAATAATCGGCAGACATGGACACGTGGATATGGGGTAACAATAAAAATAAGTTCAAAAAGTTTTTTTTAAAGGTTGAGTGTTTGAATAAAAAAAATTATCTGCTATTTTTAAGAAGCATACCTAAAACAAAAATAGAAGCTTGAAAATAAACAGAATGGAAAAATACTAAGCAAATGCTAATTTAAAAACTCATGGATGGCATTATTAAGATCAGAATAAATAATATTTAAGGAAAAAATTAAGTGAGATAATGTGGACAGTTTATAGAAATAGACGGTATAATTTATCAAAAAAATATAGTAGCGAACCTTTGGCTATCCAACAGTACTGCATTCAACTATCTGAAGCAAAAATTATTAGAAATACAGGAGGTTTTAATACAGTAAAAAAAACCTATAAATCAATCGGACTTATAAGATAAAAATGTTCTAAAGACAGCATTATAGAACAGATTTCAGTATGATAAAATTTCAAAATAACTACATAAAATTAATTTTAGTAGTTTAAAAATTGGCTTGTAATTTTATTCATAAGTCATCCCAAAATGAGGTCAAAGGGGGAAAAAATATATCTTAAGAAAAACAGAAAAGTCCCATTTTAGACCTTGGGGATACAACAGTGTACAAAACATAGCTCTCCCTCAAGGAGCTTACCTTTTAATGGGAAGAGACAGAAATCAACTAATAAACAAATAATGTGCCAGATATAATTAAATATATGTCAGGTATAGTATAATATATAATACATGTATAATATGTCATGTATAATATAAGTACTATGAAGGAAATTAGAGAAAGGAGAGTGCAGAGTTATTAGGGGCATGCATATTTTAGACAGAATCGTCAAGAAAGAGCTTATGTAATGATGGTATTTGAATAGAGAGGAAAGCAGATGAGGGAGTGAGGAAGGGGCAGGGGTGAGCATTCCAGGTAGAAGGGAAGGGAAGTGCAATGGTCCTAAAATGGCAGTTTGCTTCCCTTATTAAATGAACAGCAAGAGGTCAAGATCTTAGCTGGAGAGAAAAGAGGAAGGGAAGGAAGGCTGGGAGAGAAAGTCAGAGAAGGTTGTGTGTGCTGGTGGGTATGTATGCTGGGGGAGAGACCACACAGGGCCTTGAAGCCCACGGGAAGAACTTTGGATTTTTCTCTGAATGAGATGAAGCCATCGGTTTCAGGAAGAAAAATGACACGTGTATTAAAAGAACAGTCTGCCTGGCATGTTGAAAAGAGACAACCGGGGGAAAGGACAAGGAAATCATTTACGAGCCTACTGCAAGTGACCAGACGAGAGATGGTTGAATTCTAGATACATTTCAAAGGAAAAGCTAACATGACTTCCTTGGGTATTGAATATGTTAAACGTGAGAGACAGAAGTAAAGATAATGCCCAAGTTTTGCCCTGAGAAACAGGAAGAAAGGAAGTAACATTTACTAAGGTAGGGAGTATGGAGGTGCTCATTCATGAAATAGATACCTCCATTCTTACACAAAGGTATTAGAAAAATACATTATTGATTAAAAAAATAATCTTTGACTTGGGAATGATTTGGCAGGATACCAATGGAAGAAAGCATAAAGGAAAAGATTGATAGATCTAATTACACAAATGCCTGTAAACAAAAATAAGCAATATTTTCAAAAATGATGAACTTGAAAAATATTTGTGTAATATGAATAAGTTTTTGAAATATTGTAATGTGAATTTCCTCTTTTGAGCATCCACTTAGCGTGGGTGACAGTTATGGGGTAAGGAGCACTGTTAACAGCAAGAATGCAAGAGAAATAAAGCAGTCAATGTTAAGCTTCTGACTGTCATATAGAAATAGCTTTGCCCAGAGAGAAAAGGATTTTCCAAATTTTTTGAGCTCTCACTTGCATAATCGCTAACTTGATCACAGAGTTTCGCAAGTATAAAGTAGACAGGAGTTCAATAAGCAAAGCCTCTGCCACACCGGAAGGAATAAAACTTCATCTCTTCTCTTTCTAGTGGAGTGTGGAAAAAAAGAATAGGATAAAGTCAGATACCAGTGACCTCACTTTCCTCTTCTTAGGGTAGAGGGCAATGCATATATCTAGAAAAGCAAACAGAAAATCCTGGAGCTTGTGACCTGCTTTCCTGGGTGTAGGGGAAGCCCTAACTACACTTGCGTGATGTGACGTCCAACACTGTATGAGGGCTGCAACGCAGCATTGGCAGAGGGAGGTGGCTGGATAGACGGCTTCCCACACGTGTGTGTGCCATCTGGGAGCACCAAATGTTCCCACAGGGACACGAGACACTGAGTAGACTGACAGACCAGTGAATGGGAATGTCTGCTGTTGAAATAAGGAGACCCGTGGTGGTGGGCCTTCCCAGCTTGCTTCATTTCAGGAGGTAGGATGTGTATAGCTTATTCCAATGTCCTTGTAGTCAGTAGAGTCCCCTCTAGGATGCAGGCAATAGTTTATCAGTCTCTTTTAAGACTCATGTTTTCATTTTTTCTGTGGTTATTTTAGTGAGACATTGTCTGACTCCACTTCAGGGAGTAGTAGCCTCGTTGTTGGCTCACCATAAAAACAGACTAGGATAGCTGTAGCCACCCCACCACCAATGATCTCTGTCATCCCTTATTCTTTGAGATGAATGGCTGCCTTTCTGAAACTTACGTAAAGTGCTATATAAACCCAACTGTAGGCTTCCTTCCAACCAACGCTATTGCTGCCTCCAAGTCCTTCGTACATAGAAATTTTGTCATCATCAGTGGCTAACCAGGTACCATTTTGAACTCTAAACTCTTAGAACAAGCACTTGAACTTTGAAATTTTCTTTTCTGAGTCAGGAAATAACAAGTTTCCATCCTTCTATTGGCAATTTTTTAAGGAGGTTTTCTTTATTATTTTTATGTACAGAAAACTTAACACTGTACATTTAGCCCAGTTTACTCAAAAGTTCTTTAGCCTTTGCCTTTCCCAGCTCTGCAATACAGATTTTGGACCCCAGGACGCTGCCTCCCCAGTGGTGGCAGATCTCATCATATCTGTCATTGTAATTGGTCCTAATAGCTTCGACCAGCTTCCTTTGTCTTTCGAGTTGACCTGTGTGAAGGTGACAGCGGCACAGGTCTTCCTGTGGACTAGACACTCCAGTCCTGCCTTCCCCTTGATAATGCAGGGAGGGACCCCGATCTTCCAGCACAAAGCAGGCAGGAAGTCAGCCAGCTCCATGGGATCCACGGCTTGTGCCGCCAACACCAGCTGAGCCTTCTTGTTCTCCACCAAGGTGGTGACAGTACTAACCCCTGCTCAGAGGACAGGTGGCCTCCCAGTGGGGGCATCCCCTTTGCCAGCAGCTTTCTTCTCAGCCTGGGCCAACAGTCTCTGCTCCTTCTCCTGCTTGGTCTCTGCTCTGTACTCGTGGGCCAGCTGAAGCAGCTGAGTGCCTGTTTGGCGGTCCAAGGCCTGGGCGAACTGGCTAATTGCAGGAGGCACTTTCAGCTCCTGTAGAGGGTAGCCCTTTGCCGCTGCAACCGGATGTAGCGGGGCCATTGGACAAAGCAGGTGAGGCCCCCTTTGGGCTGGAGGTCCTGTCCAATGCCAGAATTCTTCAGCCTTTCCTCAAACAGGGAATTCACCACCTTCTTGGCCTCCTGCTTCCTCACAACAGCAGGAGCCAGGGACACCTTCTTCCCCTTGGCCTTCCTTTCTTTTGCTTATCAGTCACCTCTAACGTATAAACTTGATGAGAACACATTTGCGTGTGTGTGTGTGTGTGTTTTCTACCCCCTGGGATTGGAACAGGGCCTGCCACACTGTGAGTGCCCAGTCCACTCCACCTGAGCCCCCCGAAGGACTGAATTACTGGACTGCTGATTCATTCCTTCACTGAGCCCGTACTATGTTCAGGGTGCTGTGCCGGGAGTGGGGACACGTGTAAGACTAGGGAGATAAAGGCACAGAGGTGAGTCCCCAGCAGAACTCCTCTCTCCAGGCAGAGGTTGGCAGGGGCCTTGTGGTGAACTCCACAGCCCCCAACCGGCTGTCTGTTGGTGAGTTTTGATCCTGTCTCCTCTGGAGCAGATTTGCTTCAGCTGCTTTGAAATTCCATCTTCCTCTCCGGGCATGAGGGCAATTAATTCAATCAGTCATTTATTTCTGATAGTACTTTCTTGTGATTTCTTTATCGTGCAGTAAGTATTTCAAAGTGGAATGTGGGGACATGTGACCGACCAAATGATCAGGAATTTTAGCCAAAAGTTTTGGCTAATTTAATTAATGCATTAGCAGCAAATTGGTCGTCTTTTATTTCTTCTCCTTTTCCTGCCTCCATGTCATCTCAGTAGGCAAATCTGTATGTTATGAGCTAAAATGGATCTCTGTAGCTACGTGTCCCCCCCACTTCCCCTGTCCTCTATTTCCATCGGAAATGCTCATTCTTCCTTCTGCTTATGTGACTTCATCCTGTGCCATATCGCTCACCTTCAAGCAACCTCTACAGGGCCCCAATACCTGGGACAAACTGCTTTTCAGCATTAGTGTTACTAAGTTTTCTCTTGTTCAAATGCAGATTCCTGGGTCCCAGACCAGCCCCAGTAAATCAGAAACTGTGGGCAGGTCCTGGGATTTCACATTTTATAGACTTTCCTGATGATTATGATGTGCACTAACATTTAAGAACTAGTGACCTAGAAAGGAGGTAAAAAAGATAGATTAAGACCCTTTAGTCCTCTCAGTTCTTGGTTCTTTGGTTCCTTCTTTCCTTTCTCCGTTCCTTTTTTCCTTCCTGGGAACTTAATGGAACACACTGGACTCACTTTCTGGGACTCTTTCTTCCTCCCTTCCACTCTTTCTTCATCCCTCTTTTCTTATCTCTCACCCCCTTCCCCGCCCCCAGCTCCTGCCCTGCCTTGGCCTGGCATTTAAGTGTATCACAGCAGTATGATAAGCATCACAAGTATGCAATATTCTTTATCTTAAAAAAGAAAAGAAAAGAAAAGAAAACGAACTTGTGCAAGAGCTGCTGGCTCAAAATCTCCCTTGAGCTTTGGACACTAGTAGACTACAGAATACAGAGTGGTAACTGGCCAGGGAAACCCGAAAGTAAGCACAGCTGGGATCCATAAAGTCCCCTCCCCTCTTTGATTCAGGGAGAAACATTAAAACAGCTGACCTATTGCTCCAGCATTTCTTTTCCATTATCTGGAATGTGTGATAAATGGATATTTAAAAGCTGACAATGTCCTGCCTCCTTTATCCTTCACCATAATTTTACTAACTCATTATCTTTCAAGAAAGCTTCCATCCTATAGCCTTTACGTAAAAAGGCTCAATTAGTCCAGGTGGTAGTAGAGTTCTGTGTTAGTAGAATATGAAGAAAGTTCTTCAAAGCCTGCTTGCTGCTGAAGTGGGTAATATAGGCAAAGACTGTGGTTGTTGTTTTATTAGAAACAAGAGTTAAAAGGAAGCTAATTAGAAGTTTACTTTTTTTATTGTATTCTATGTTACTGAAAAGTTGATTAAATCATGCTTACTAAAAGCATATTTAAACTATGTTGCCAGAGTGTGTGATTTAAAGGAACTCCGTAGTAATTTTTTGGCCAAATAATGAATTCTTTTTGATGTGTAAATATTCATCCTATTGGGTCTTGTTTTGCAAATTAAGGTTGATCAAAGCTCCATTTTCCTTAAAATAGAGGCATTTCTCTCTCCCTGAGTGTTTTTCTTTAAATGTTGGAAGAAACAGAAATACTGTAAGCATGTTTACCTTGTATAAGAAATAATGCTAATTATATGTTCATTTACTGATGAGTATCACAGCTCATAAAAAAACATTACGTAGAAAGTGGGCTGAAGAATGTTGGTTTGCTCTAGAGCTGTCTCAGATCACTAGGTTTAGAGATCCAGGAACTAAATACTTCTTTCACTTGAAAAAAGATCTATTTTATCACCATCAGTTGGCTTTTAAAATAACAAATTCCACTTTTATTTGCAAAAGTCCACAAAGAGACCTATTTGATTTGCTGAATTTAAATAATTTATAGACAGACAGCTTTCCTAGAGATAGGAAGGAAAAAAACTGTAACAGCAGCACCCACTGAGAATTATCTTCCAAATACCGCCTCTAAGTCTGGACTTCACATCAAGATCTGGCAAACATACAATACTGAAATTGTCAGACCTCTGAAATAATCACCGCTCACTGTCAGAGGTTTTGCAATTGAATTAATACATATTTCTCTCGTAGGCAGCAATTCTCGTTTAGTTCTTATGCTTCTCACTTTTAAGAGAACTTTATTAATTTCCACCTATACCTCCCTCACCTGTACAAACCCACAATAGGAAATATCGTCAAGGGGCTGAGACTGGTAGGGGGAAAAAAAGTGTGTACATGAGAAAAAGAAACGACAGGGAAAGAAAGCGCCAACTCTTGAATAGCTTCAATATGTCCATCCCACGTCTGATAAACATCTCTTTCATATTAAATATTGGCTGGAAGTACTTTTACATAAAGGAAAAAAAGAAGACCTTTTTTATGATTTGGAAAGGTGAGCACAAGATCAAAGCAGCCAGGATAGAAGTTTCTTGACTGGAATTCCACCAACACAGATGGAAAACCCATTTTCTCAAAAAATCAAATATGTTCACAAATAAAAATAAGCCACTAGGTTTTAAGAGCTCTGGCCTGTGTTATGTGGAACATCAGGAACCAATTAAATTGCTTTCCCCTTCTTGTTTATCCTAAATAATGTAGTCTTTTCCCTCCTCTGATTATACCAGCTTCCCATCCCTGTGGCCGGGATCTGGTCTTTCACTCTCTACTAAAACCCTTTCTCTGTAGCACATACGAGTTGGGAAAAGATCGAAAGCCTGCCTTTTATCATGCTAAGGAAAAACAGCTAAATATCTGTCTTGTAATATTTTCTTTTGCCCCCAAAAGACAGTTGGCAGTTGGTTAATGGCTGGGTGCGTTTGTATGTGAATCACAATATCCAACCGTTGACAATGATTCTGTTTTTCATTTGCTTAAACTTTTCACCTCCCTCCTGAGCTTATAATGGAACATATTCCTCATGTTCTGCTTTTAGTTTTCCCTTTTTAGGCTTGTGCACATGGTTCAGTTCTGAGAGGATAGAAAGCTAGGCTTAGTGCCTTATTGTGAAATATGGACTATAAAATGACATCAATCCTTCCAGTTACTGTCTGAGAGCACACCACTCAGCGTGTCTGTTTCCCGTCTGCCCACCGGAACCGCAGCCTCAGGAAAGGGTACTATGTCTCATGTCCGCACATCAACAAATCTACATATCTGCCCCTAGGGTATATGCTTAGGAGCTGGGTAGATATCACACACTGGAAAGAGCCACCAGTTAAGTTCTTAAAACCTCAAGTCACATGGCTTTTGACTCGGACAATACACAGACATGGTCATCTTTGTACATTTTGCTATAAAAAACAAATGGAGAAAGAGAAGGAGTTTGAGCCAGTGCCCTTTTACATCTGCCCAGAGTGACTAAGACAACACTTGAGTCTCCGAGGGCTTGGGTAAGAGCATAAAATGACCTCTCCCAAGACAACAGATTTTTGAAGCTTCTGTTCCCTGTGTATTTGAATCAATGAGCTCAAAGTTCAATCATTGTCATGTTAATGTCCAGATAATTATGCCAGGAAATGTCAGAAAAAATATTAACTTAAAATGAAAAATAGCTTTTGTCTTATATCCACAATAACCTAAAAGCTTAGCTCCACCATCCCAGTGGCTCATCAAGAAACATTTTTTCCTTAATAAATGCTTTTACTATTCCACTCAGATTATCTAAGTGCTTGCCCTTTCCTGCTGTACAATATCATATCGTTCTTTTCTATCTAATTCAACCACTGCATTACATTATATACCTTCAGGGACAGTTGATCGGTCACCACCTTGCTGTCTCCATGATAGGGCTGCTTTTTATGCATTTCTAGGAAACAGCAAGGAATAGCTAGTTGCTTTCTTAGAAACTGCCCAGCGATATGGCATCACCAAATGTGTCCAGGTAGCCTAGTAAAGGTCATTCAAACTTGAGTGGTGACAAAGTGTAACGTGTACTGGGGGTTTGGGGGGGTGGGAATCAGACCAGGAAATGGAAACCTAAATTTGGGCAAATCTCTTCATCAAAGATGTCACCTAATCTCTAAGTCTCACTATTCTAAAATATTAAAGAGATAACAGAAAATTAACATTCACTGAGTAGCTACAATGTTCTATGCACTTCAGAGAATGGTTTCATTTTTATTTCATTTTTATTCACACAAAACCCTTGCAAAGGAAGACTTTCTCTCCCTGTAATATATAGGAGCTCAGACAGGTCAATTAACTTGCCCAGGGTCACAAAGCAAAAAAGTGGCAGAACCAAGATTTGCATCTATGTTTAGTGGCTTCAAAGTTATTGCTTCCCTGAAAATCCCTGTATGAAAGAATTATGCTTGGTAAATAGTCAGTGCTTAATATGTGCAATTTTTCCTTCCAAAGCCCCTTCTAGCTTTGAAATACAGATTCTATTATAAATCCCAAGTTTCAGACCTATTCCTTTATGCAAATCACATAGCTCACTGTGTACATTTAGTCTGGCCACTATCTTCTGAACTCCCTACTTTTAATTCTAGCCGCGCTACTCCTTCTTACAATATCTTCATTTCTCTCAGACTAAATTTCCTGCTACCCTTTTATTCCAGTGTTCCCACATTTCCATCCTTGACTTTGGAAAGGTGATTCTCTACCCTCTAATACCATTTGCAAAGTTCTGACCCATTTTTTTGTATGTTAATAGCTCTTGAAATTTCTGCTTGTGTTAGAGATCTTCTCAGAAAAGGTTATTAATAAAATAAAGATAGTAATTCCCCAACCCCTCACCACCTAGTTAACAATTGATGTTTATTTAACAAATTATATGCAAATAAAAATATAAAATATGCTATACATACAATAATATATAACATAGTATACTGCATATACAATAGATAACATGCCATATGTAACTACATATAATGTATTCTATGTATAAAACATATATGTAGTATGATATGTAATATAGTATATACTATTATAGCATAGTATGTTTATAGCATATATACTATAAAAGCATATATGTACAGCATATATATATGTTATAATATATTGTTTTATATTTAATGTAGAATATAGTATATTATATATTTTCATTTGAATATGACTTATATAAGATATATATATATATACTATATAATTTGATTAAAAATATATATATACCCTTGTGAGCTACTTTCTGTCTGTTTAGACTTCTGTGTGTATGTGTGTGTCTATGTAATGCTGTTCTCTGAAGTTAATGATTCATGAATGTTTACAAATCTAAATGGTTACTGTTGAAACTGAAATAGCACTTCAGTTTGAACATATGTTGTCAGCATACAGCACTATAGTCTTCCACATGTCACAGAATAAAAATTATCATTTTAATGTGAGAGTTTGATTATAATAATTTAATGCCAAACAAAATTTTGGCAAACTGCTTAGGTGGCCAACAGACTCTTTAGAAGAGAGCTATTAATCATCAAACTTAAGTTGTTTGTATTGCTGTAAGATAAATCTCTTCCTTTGCTCCACAACTTCAGGAGAGTCTGCTATTCACATATTAAGAGGAAGAATCAAGGTTGCCATGAAATAGAGAGAAGAGATCAGCCATGGAAAAAGTGATGTAGTCAATTTTGGAACGAGACGAGAACCTTGAGAATGTAAGTGAAATCATGGGTGAAAACTGTCTAAGTCCTGGGGATATGGGATTTCATTTTTTTATTCCTAGATTTTATCTAAATCTTCAAGAACAGAGTGATTTCTGCTGTTATTTAGGTTATATTTATTTCAAAGCATTCTTGGTATGGACCAGATTTGGAGGGTTGCATAAAGGGCAGAAGGTACAAATGCAACATTCCTGAAATGCTTCTCTTTCTTTAAAAATCCTCTTGTCACAATAAAAAAAAAAAATCAGCCAGGCATGGTAGTGTGCTTCTATAGTCCTAGCTACTCGGGAGGCTGAGGCAAGAGGATCACTTGAGCCCAAGAGTTTGAGACTGCAGTGAGCACCACTGCATTCCACCTTGGGAGACGGAGTGAGACCTTGTCTCTTAAAACAAAAAAACCCTCTAGTCCTCTAAATCAGGGGTTGACAAACCATGAGTTGCAGGCCAATTATGGCCTGCTTCCTGTTTTTGCAAATAAGGTTTTACTGAAACACAGCCACTCCCACTTATTTACATACTATCTATGGCTGTATTTGTACTACAATGACAGAGACCAAATGGCCTGCAAAACCTAATATTATCTGGTCCTTTACAAATAAAAGCTTACCAACCCCAGGTCTAAATCAATGGCTCACAAACCCAATTGCCCATTAAAATCCCTTGAGAACCTTTAAAATAATATCAGTTCTTAGATCCCAACCAGAGATAATGATTTAATTGGTTCTAGGATGGGAATTAGACATCAGCATTTTTTTTTTTAAACAGATGGGGGTCTCGCTTTTTGGCCCAGGCTGGACTGCAGCGGCACAATCTTAGCTTGCCGCAGCCTCCAACTCCTGGGCTCAAGCAATTCTCCTGCTTTGATCTTCCTGCCTGCCTCAGCCTCCCAAAATGCTAGGATTGCAGGTGTGAGCCTCAGTGCCCAACCTTTAAAATTCTCTAAGTGATTCTAATATATAGGCAGGGAGAATCATTATTCTAAACATTTTTTAGTTCATTAGTAAAGGAAAGTTAAAGAATCATATTTTAATTGCATATATTGTAGATTTTAGCTAACCAAGAAAAACTATCTTCAGTGACTTTATTTGGTCAACATAAAAATCTGGAAAGGGACTTTTTGACTAATAATTCATCTTTCAATGGCCACAAACCATTGAAAGATGAAATACACATGCACAGTAAATATAGGTAAGTATAGGGTAGCAAGAATTTCGTCTTCTGTCTAGGAAGCATTTGTATCAGAAAGGTAATATATCTCCATTACTTGATTACAATAACTGAATGTTAAATAACTGAACTTTAGATCCATGCAATTTGCATACATTTTCATTGGATACCAAATTCCATTTATCATAAAACTTCAAAAAATGTGTATTTTAGCTAAATTTTACTACTGCCCAAGTCATTAAATATCTTTTTCAGAAGGACTGTAAGAAAATATTTCTTGAGAGCACCTTCTCTAGTCCTTCATGGACAAGGATTGGGTTATATTAAATGCTAGCCATCCTGGTTGTTCAAACACTGTCTTCATTTAGCAGTAAGTCAGGAGACAGACCTGTTGCAAGCAGTTCCCCTACTCCTGAGAATTTAGACATAAATAAATTCTTTAAAGAATATAATAAAAGACTTTTAAAAAAAAATCTGTATCAGCCATGGTTCTTAGTTGTAAGAAATGGAAACTGACCCTGGCTGATTTAAGCAGAAGAAGAATTTCTTGAAGGGATATTAGATATCTTACTGTGTTGCTGAGTTGCCAGGAAGACTGGAGAATCGGCTCAAAATCTGCATAAGAGCAAAGGGAAGCCAAATAGGACACAGCCAAAATCACACTGCAGAATAACTATTACTGCTGCCACCAACATGCAAATCTACAGCTGGCACCACTGACACCACTAGCAGTGAACACTGAGACATTTCTGCCACTGATGTTCATGGAAACTGAGTGTTTCTGCCTTTATCACTGTCATTTACCAGAAAGGATTCCCTTCTTTCAGTTGCTAGCTCAAAATTCAAACAATGGAATAGTTGTTTCTGATTGGCTGAGCCTCAGTCCTGTGTCCATGCCGTAGCTGCAAGGGAGTCTGGGAGAGCAAGTTTTAGCTTTTAGATCAGGAATCAGACTTAGCTCTCTACCAAGACTCAGATATGAGTCAATTTCCAAAATATAAGTTGAGAGTTCAGATTGGACAGCCAAAAAATTATAAACATCTGCTATAATATCATAAAAGAAAGAGAAAGAAAAGGAAGAAAAGTTAAGAGTTACTGCTCTATTAATAAAAACAAAAGCATTTCTAGAATTCAGATTCATTTTGAAGAAAGTTCAAAAGAGTGTAACAATACACTGATAATGTGAATTTGTTTAATATTTTCCAATTCAATATCAAACAACTAGTTAGTTCTTTCCTCCTGTAACCTACATTTCCTAGATTTCATTAACATGTAAAACCCACATTTCCTAATACGATCAAGTTAAAACTTTCTAAATTCCTTTTCCTGCTTTATGGCAGAAAGTCTCTTTAATAGAAAATTCTTTCCCACAACAAAGGCATCAGAATGAAATCGTCTGATGAGAATTCTTCCAAAAGTCTAGGTTATTCTGATTCTAATAGCACCATGAGTTTCTAAGCATGGGTCTTTGTAGGGCTTTGATAATTCCAATGCTTTTGGTTTTTTCTGACCCTGTACCCCTTCCCCAGAAGCCTGTGTATAACTGTGAAAACACACAAACACATTCTTCATAAAAATAATAAATACTTTTCAGTAACATTGAAGCCTAAAATCATATTTAGAAAAGCAACATTTTCCTAAAGGACACAAAATCTGCAAAGATCCAACTCTGTCCATAAGGAAGTTAACCTTCTATAGGAATAGCAGAGGATTTTAGTTCCTTGAAAGCACATGGTCTCCCTCCTATCCAATCCAGAATAGAGTTTTTGTGGTGGTCTTCCCATAACAAAGGAATGTTTGCCCCTCTTTCCACCCACCCCCACATGCACACAAATAAAGAATTACTAAAAGCTTTCAGCTAACAATATTTCAGTCAGAAATCAAGCCCCGTAACTGTGGGATTCCTCTTCTCTCAGCAGCCTTTCAGCAAGAAATAACTTTTAGTCAAGCAGTTAGCCTGGAAAAGGGAGTCAAAGTCTGAGATGAAGACAGCAGATGATTTCCTTCTCTCTAGGTAGCAAATCTCAGAGGTTGGGATTTTTTTTTCCTAAGCTTATTCTCATACCAAGACATTTATTTCTCTACAGGTTTACATCCCTATTTTCTCCCACACTCAAAGAATGTAAGAAAGGTACCCTCTCAGATTTGCCCTTAGCTATGCTGCTATGCTATTTTTGATTTTGTACTTGCACAATTTTACTTACCACTTATTAGAATTTGGTTTTAAAAAACTGGCAGCTGCGGGAGAAGGCAGTAAAAATATGCTTCCGATAGGATGGAAAATCTTACAACTATCTCTGGACTGTCTATGAATTGGAATTCCCCAAAAGATGTCTACGTTAGGTTATTTTTACTTATTTTTAAAGATTCCATCTCTGTTGCCCTAAAGTAATAACACCTACAGAGACTTTTATAAATAATAATTATTACTCTTCAGCTCCCACCCTAAGCTGAAAAAAGGAAAGGAAGGAAAAACAAAGGAAATCTGGAACCTGTCACTATTTCTCTCTTGTCATCAGCTTTTTCTCTTACTCACTTCCTCTTCTTGCTCACTAGGGATCACACTCCAAACGCTGCCCACGGGGACTGGTCATTGACCACAGCAAACCAGCTCAGCACTCTGCACAGTCATAATCGCAACACTAGAGTCTCATTAAATTTTCAGAGCACTAAACAAGGGGTGCATAAGGTCGTCTAGTAGTGTAAAGGACACTGGAATCTAAGAAGGGGAAGCAGTGGAGGAGGAGGGGTAAGAGATAAAAATTAACCTATCAAGTACAATGTATACGACTCTCTATTCTGATGACAGGCACCTGAAAAGCCCCGACCAGCATTATTCAATTCATCCATGTAACAAAAACACTTAAACCTTCTTAATATTTTGAAATTAAAAAAAAAAAATTTTTAGAGTGAGTTATTCTTCTTAGTGCAAGGGTATCCATCTATTTCCTAAAAACAAAATATGCTAAATCACACCTGAGAGTGAACCTAGTCCTAAATATGTTCTCAACGTGCTTCCACAAAGCCCCTTTGCTGCAGGGAATAAGATACCAACTTTCTCATCTCCAATCCTATTCTCTCAGAGGCAGACCCTGGGGAAATATGAAAGACAGTCCTCCTCTGCTCCAGGGTGGAAAATGAGGATACATCAAAACCCCACCACGAAGAGACATTGTGTGGCAGCTGATTCTCTGGATATTTTCCAGCTTCAGATGAGCTGGGTGTCAGGGAAAAATTTATTCAAGAATGTGACCAATATTATCCTACCCAGGCAGGAACTACAACACTCTTTCTATCCCATATTTCCCCTTGCACAAGCACTTTGGCAGAGGGTGGGATATTATGAAAATTAATACTCTTGTCCGGGGGGTGGGGGGAGACCTCTGGCCTTTTGACTGAATCCAAATTTTATAGAACAAATTATACTATTTTTATTAATACATTTTTGTTCATCCTTTATATTTTTATTTTTAAAATGAACATATTTAAAATACCAAAGAATAAAATAAATTTCAATGAAATAATCCTCCCAGATTGACCGGCACAATTAGAACATTAGTAAGCCATAAGGGCTAAATTGATGGCTGCTATGCTCATGATTTAGTTCTAACTTCCCCTGCCTAAATGGTACCATTACCACATGAGGCTGGTTGTCGAGAGTTTATGGGGGTCAAGTACACCACTCTGTTATCAGCATTTGACAACAGTGCACTGTCTTTCTGTTTTAAGTGGAATTTCTGAATAGTTGCATACCTCAACAGTATTTTTTAATTCTGTCTGTTTAACAGCCCATCATGTCAAAGAAGACCAAGAGCACACTGAAGGAAAAAAACAGATTTTTTAATGAGGATTGAGAATTACAGTATTATCTTGTTTATGCTAAAGATAAGATGATTTGCTTGCTTTGAGATACTGCAATATCAACATTAAAGAAATTCAATGCTCATCAGCATTATAACACTCATAAGGACCACAAATATTTTAAATTAGAGGGAGAGGCATTAAAGGTCATTGCAGAAATTAACAGATAAAAAGCAAAAGCAAAGACAATCCTTTCAAGCAGCAATAAGACCTGGAATAATGCCACTGAAGCAACTTATAAAGTAGCTTATATACTCAGGGGAAAAAAGGAAGTCATTCATTGGTGTAGAAATTCTGAAAGAATGCAGCACCGTGGAAGATGTAGGATGCTTAGACCCTGGTAACTTTTCAAAGTACAAACAACTGCCTCTTTCAAGGAGAACCAGAACTAATCGGCAGCATGAGTTAGCCTTTAACTGAACAAAACAACTGCATGCAATACTTCAAAAGGAAAATATATATTATTCAATCATTTTGGATGAGTCAACTGATAGTACTGACTTGGTGTAGGTTTTATACTTCATTCGGGTCATAACAGAAGATTTCCTTTGCTACAAAAAGTTACTCACTTTGGGCATTCTTGTGAACAGAACACAGGGAATAGATATCTTCCACAACTTTCAAGATAAATGTCATGAAGTTGGACTGAATTTGGTAAATTTAGTGAGTACATGTATAGCCAGTGCACCTTCCATGACAGGAAAACATGAAGGGTTTACTGCACAGATTAAAAAAAGTATTAACAGATCCAGATGCTCTCATTTCTTTTCATCGTATCTTGCATCAGCAAAATCTCTGTGCTAAAGCTACTATTTTATTAGCACCACGCTCTAACCAACTGAGCTAACCGGCCACCTGCTAAAGCTACTATTTTAAGTGACACTTTGCAAACAGTTATAAGTATTGTTAACTATATTTGTGCAAATGCAACATGGCATGGTCAGGTTCTTAAAGCAGAAGGATGAGGTGTGGATTTGCTGTATCATTCTAAATTGTGTTGGCTATCACAGGGACAGGTGTTAACCAAAATTTTATCTCTGCGAGAACAGATAATTAAAGTTTATGAAGAGGAGAATCAGCAATGTGAGCTACTGAAAGAAGATTTCTATAGAAATACAGCATTTCTGCATGATATCATGTCACATAAAAACAACAAATTATTTCTTTTCAAGGTAAAACTAAGTCTGTATAGGATATGTGGCAAAAAATCCAAGCATTTTGAAAAATGCTATCTTTTTTCAAAACACTTCTTCAAAAGGAAATTTCAGTGAACATTTTCCCCAGTTAGCAAAGGCCATTGATGAACAGAATGATATATGCAAACCATTTGAAGAATACACAGCAGTTATAGATCTATTAATTGGAGAATACAATGAAAGTTTCACTGACTTTGAGAATCACGACATCACACTCAAATTAGCATTTCAGCCTTACCTAGTTGATATCACCAAAGCACCTAAAGAACTACAGATGAAACTGATTGAGCTCTCAGTAGATGATATTTTAAAGTCATTGTTTGATGCTAAGATCCAATTGAAGTATGAAAAAAATGCTGTAGAATACCCATACCTTTGGCAACATGCCCCAAAAATGTTTTCTTGTTTTTCAACTACTTATTGCTGCAAATTTACATTCTCCTACCTAACCCAAATCAAGATGCCATTATGATACCCATCTAAAGGATCAACTGAAGCTGCGGACCTCCATGCTGCAACCAAATATTCAAATGCTTCCCAACAAAAAGCAGATGCAACAAAGTCATTAAAAGGTCAGTTAACTTTAAAATTAACAAATGGTTTTCATTTTCTGAAATTATTAAGTACATAGTAGTTAGATTTTTACAAAATAATGTACATTTTTAAGTATATCTAATTGAAGTTTCTTGAATGCCGCCTTGATTATAGCTAAATTAATGCGGCCTTCCAATATGAAAATGTTCCCCATCCTGCTCTTGTCCAAAGAAGAAGGAAGAAGTGAAAAGAACCACAGAGAAGGTCCAGGGCTGTAAATAACAAGAAAACCCTATTTGGGTTTGGCTGGTAGAAAGAGATAACTGAGAAAGGTGTTGTCGTTCTGAAATAAATGATGTAGCTGTAGAAACCCATCTCAAAGGGGAATCTTTACTCTTAAGAGAGCAGTTAGTTGCCTATTGGTTAAAGCATTTACAGAGAAACATGGAAAAGCTAAAGAAATATCTAATTTCATTAGAGTATGGCTGTGGAAAATGACCCAGGCAAAGGGCAAATGCCATAGAAATGAAAATGTCAACTTGGTTGTAGGGCAGGGCAGCTTTCAAAAGGGCTGATAGTACATTGCCTGTGGCTTCTAGAAAAGTGAAGAGGCACAGTTGATCTCATTGATAAGAATTTTATGAGATCAGATAAAAAAATGCCTCCCTCAAGGATCTACAGAGATCCTCAGAAGGTTCTATGTGACCTCTTTTGAGAGGGTGATGACAGAGGATGATGACTTAGAGAGCTGAATTCTGCTCATGGGAGGATATTCTGCTGACCTTGGGCCAAGTCTGAAGTCATTTAGAGAAGGAGCCAGTTAAAAAGAAAGGCTTAGTGGCAGGGGATCCCCCCAACTTCCCAGAGCATATGGAGGCAGGGAACCTAAACATCTTGGCTCAGATCTCTCTCACAGGGCTGGATTTGTGGAGGAAGGAGTTGATCCAAGGCAAGCCAAATATCTGAATTTTGTATTTTGTAATTTGTATTTGTAAATACCCTATGGCCTGCTGTTGATTAAAATGGAGAGAAGAGACTGAGCTCATAGAGGCCACCATATGTGATGAGCAGGAACTACTTGGGGTTTGGTGGAAGAATTCTGGCATGTGCTCCTGGAACCATATGGTTTCCTGAAAAGTAATGGGAAGAACTCCTTAGAACTGGAGTCCTAGGAATCCAGATATATTAGGTTATTAAGTATGAAATGTCCAATTTCCTTAATTACTATTATAAGTTTGACAATTGATATCTCTGACATTTCACTTTGACACTTCTTGTTTTATTTTTATTGTGAAGGTACATCCGCAGTCTTTTAAATGCACATTTTGACTTGTGACTATCCTTCACATTTTTTTAAGAGCAATTTTTGTGAAATCATGGATAAGTCAAAAATGTGTGTTATTGTCAAATTTGATTTCCATCGTGGAACCAACGCAGCGCAGATAGTTCAATATATCATCGAAGTGTTTGGGAAGGATGTGGCTAATGAACGCACAGTATGTTGATGGGTGGTGAAGTTCTGTTCTGGCTATTTTAATCTTGAAAATGAGCCACGTGGGCCACCTGAGACCAAGGTGGATAATGATGAGCTGAAAACTGTAGTGAAAGCGAAAGTACTATTCCAACAATATTGGACCATTTGAAACAAATCGGCAAGATCAAGAAGCTAGGTAGATGGGTTCTGCATGAATTTAATGAGCATCAGAAGAGAAATCATCTGGAAGCTTGCCTTTCTTCGCTGTCACAACATAAAGGTGAACCATTTCTACACTGTATTGTTACGTTTGATGAACAATGGATTATTTTTGATAATCTCAAGCATTGGGCACAATGGTTGGATAAAGTGCCAAAACACAGTCCAAAACCAAATATTCATCCAAAAAAGCTAATGGTATCTGTTTGGTGGTGCAGAGCTGGTATTACCCACTAGAGCTTCATGAAACCTGGTCAGTCAAGTACAGTGGATGTCTACTGCAACCAATTGGAGGAAATGATGAAGATGCTTGTGATTAAGCAGCCGAGATTGGTCAATAGAGACAAGCCAATCCTCTTGCAAACCAACACTCGAGCACATGTTGCACAAACAATGCTGCTCACACTCCAGAAGCTGGACCTGGAAATTCTCTATCACCCACCATATTCACCAGACCCTGCACCAACTACCACTTCTTCCAGGCTTTGGACCACTTCTTTGAAGGAAAAATATTAAATTCTCAACAAGATATGGAAAACACCTTTCACAATTTCATTACCACTCACTCTCCAGGCTTCTTCGCTGCTGGCATAAACAAGCTACATTTAAGATGGCAAAACTGTGTCAATAGTTTAGGTGCATACTTTGATTAGTTGTACTGATTCTTGTTTGAGATATAATAAACTACACCTTTGATTCCAAATTGGACATTTCATATTTAATGACCTAAATATTAGGGACTACTTTCCTATTGGGGTAACAGTGGTAAATTTTATTTTAAAAACTATTTCAATGCATGTAGTACTCATTTGAACAAATACTTTTAGATTGTTTCTAAATTGGCATTTACACTGCATATGACTCCTGGCTTATCAATAAATGTTCTCGTTATACCAAATTTACTTTCCATTTCTTTGTTTCTCTTAGTGACTTGTTATTTAGCAATAATGTGTCTATCTAAATTTTGCCTATATAAATTTGTTGTCATCTCCAATAAAATTATTTTGCAGGCCAGGAAAGGTAGGGGGAAGGGGGAGATGAAAAGAGGTTGATTAATAGGTACAAAAATAAAGTTAGATAGAAGAAATAAGACCTAGTGTTTGATAAATCAGTAGTGTGACTATAGGATGTAAATAATAATCTATTGTATATTTCAAAATAGCTAGGAGAGAATAATTTGAATGTTTCCCAGCATTAAGAAAAGGTAAATGATTCAGGTGATGGATATCCCAATAGCCCTGATTTGATTATTACACATTATATGAATGTATCAAAATATCACATGTACCCTGTAAATATGTATATCTATTAAATGTCAATAAGAAATTAAAATAAAATAAATAGAATTATTTCATAGGTTTTTCAGAAGGCAAGGTAACAATGTTAAAGCAGATGGAATAAGATGGCTAGTTCTAATACTGACTAGTTATAGGACTTTGGAAAAGTTACCATTTAAAATGCATTTCTGGCCAGGCGTTGTGGCTCATGCCTGTAATCCCAGCACTTTGGGATGCTGAGGCTGGAGGATTCCTTGAGGCCAGTTCAAGGCTGCAATAAACAATGATCGTGCCACTACACTCCAGCCTGGGTGACAAGGTGAGACCCTGTCTCAAAAAAAAAATGCATTTCTATTCATTCCAAATGGATTTGATAATAGTACCTGCCCCACAGTGTTTCTGTGAGGATTCAGTGAGGTGAAATGTATGTGACACTAACTGATGTATAAGAGCTAAATGTAGTTTCCTTCTGAGATCCCAGGTGGCAGAACCTTTGTGACTCCTCTGTTTCCCACCTGGCATCCCACTGGGCTGCCACTAGCTGAATTTATTATCTGACCTCCTCAGCTCCCTTTCCTCACTTCTCCATTTTCAGACCTAAAAATATCCTGTTCCTCCTCCCCTAAAATACATCTTTACCCTCAGTCTCTTCAAACTCTTGCTCCCACCACAGCATTGAACATCATTTCCACAAGTTCCTTCTGGCCTCCACTCCACATCCCCCAGCCTCCTCTACTGGCAGAATTTTCTAACTCAGTAAGCTTTTTCATCCTCTTTTGGGGGATTCCCGGCCTCTGCCCAGAGTCACTCTGCCCTGTAGAGCATTTCCTCCTGCACGTACCTATTACAACTTCAGTGGCCTTCTCTATAGTTCAATTTCCAGCGAAGGAGATAGTCTGGCTCTTGAGAGGTTTAAGAAAATAAAGAAAAATATGGTTTAAGTATTTAGGGGAAGCTAATAAGTAGCTCAATCAGGTAGGGAAAGCTTACATGTTAGGAGTTAAATGTAGAGTTCATGGAGAACCAGGAATCATCTTCCTTTTCCAGTTCATTCTAGGTTCTTCTCCAACTTGAGCAATATAAGGCAGCACTTTTTGAGTCTTTACTATGTGTTAGTCACTGAGTATTTTACATACTAATTTTACAACTAATTATGTAAGTAGATACATTTATCATCATCCGTATTTTATAGATATTGAAAGGAACTGGAGACCATTATCCTAAGTGAAGTATCTCAAGAATGGAAAAACAAACACCACATGCACTCTCTAATAAATTGGAACTAACCGATGGGCACACAAGTGCACAGAGGGAAGTAAAAGTCATTGGAAATCAAGCAGGGGGGAGCGGGGAAGAAGGAAGAGGCAAAAACCCACCTAATGGGAACAGTGAACGCTATTTGGGTAATGGCACATTTATAGCCCTGACTCAGGCCATGTAACAAAACATTTGTACCCCCTTAATATTTTGAAATAAAAAAATAAATAAAAAGAAAAAAGAAAGAAGGAAGGAAGGGAGGGAGGGAGGAATGAATTAAGAAACTGAAGCTTAGAAAGAAGCCCAACTTCTCACAGCCAGGGAGGGTCTCAGACAATATGGCTCCAGCACCTGTTCCTAACATCGTTCTTATACTCAAGGGTCAGGCTCCTATGGCTCCCAGGCCAAGAGAAGGTGACCATCTCACCTAACCAGCTTTTCTACATTAAGGACCCTGATTCTCTTCGTGATGCATTTTAAGCAGCCCAGGAGAAAAGACCTGACAAAGATAAAAATGTTAGTGCATTGTTCCAGAGTACCAGAATTCTCCACAGTATTAAGGTAATAATAATAATAGTTGCTGTTGAGCATCAACTACTTGAAGGTGCTATACTAGGAACTTTCCTTATACTATTTCATTTAATTCTTACAATAACCCTGCCAAAAGCTTATAATTGTTCCCATATTATAACTGAGAAAACTGAAGCTTAAAATAGTTAAGAGACTAAGCATCTGGGCTGGGATTTAATTCAGATCTCTCAGACTCCAAATCCTTTCTTCTTTCCAAGATATTGTCGTCTACTTGTGTTTTTGCTTTTAGAAAAGAAAACATGTATTGCAGCTCTTTTGCCTGTAGTCTATGACTTATGACCATCTTTAATTCTGCATGAAAGGATTAAAATGATAAAGAGATTAAATGATTAAAGTAATCAATTTCTGATGATCTCAAATTGCCAAGTGAAGCTAACTTATCCCATGAGCCATGACCTTTCACCAAGAAAAGGAATAAAACAAACACATTATTTTATCTTTCATTATGTGGTTTGTGACTCTCAGTAAAAGGAACTCAACTGTAAAATTAAGAAACAAAAACCAAATAGTTCACAAAGTACTTCTGGAAGCTATCCTTTTTAACAGGTAAGAGAGAGGGAAAAGACCAAAAACTGGGCTAAGTAACTAAAGGAATATTGGAATGATTATATTGCATCAATAGGACATTAGGGTTTGGGTCCCAATTCTGCACAAGCTATATATTCTCGAATGAGTCACTTTACTTCCCTGAGATACAGTTTCCTCAACTGTAAAATGGCACCAATGTCTGGCTTGTTTAAACCATTGGATTCATGAAAGAATTAAAACAACAGAAGGTTCCATAAAGTGTTTTATAATTTTCGAAGTTCTGTTCAAATATTGTTCCATCATCTTCACTGGCTTTGGAGTCAAATGGGTCAGAGTTTAAGCCCTGATTCAGTCATCATCAACTGAGATGTTGAGCAGCTCACCTAACTTCTCTGTGCTTCCGATTTCATTCATAAAATAGATGTAGTGGATATTTGTTACCTACCCCAAAATCCACTTCCTCTTTTTGTCATCCTAAAGTTATTTGCAATTTTAGTGCAGGTAGCTACTCCTCCACCATGAAGTTCAAATATGTTAGGTCACCTGACTCTACCTTCGGTTTCAAGGGTGAGCCTTGATTGGACTGAGCGAATCAGGGAATACCATCTATCTACCTTGCCAGAGTGACTGATTTACAGTTATCATGGTCTGAAAACCAAATAAATTGGTTCAGATCTAAGCATTTTTATTACCCTACTCTGATGAGGTTTGCAAGTGAATTGGAGCTTTAGGCAAGAGGCTTTCTAGCACTTATGATATAGTATCTAAAAGAAACTTTATATTTCCATTCCTGGCCATGATGGAGTAACCAGTACCCCTTCCCTGCATCTTTGACAATCAGGGTACGGAATATATCCAGAGTTCCCCTCTGACTTCCCTAAAAGGGAAGGAGTATCCTGGGTTCTCAAAAATAAGAAACCAAGCCAGGCATGGCGTCTTGCTCCTGTAGCCCCAGCTACTCGGGAGGCTGAGGCAAGAGGATTGCTTGAGCCCAGAAGTTTAAGGCTACAGTGAGCTATGATCGGACCCCTGCACTCCAGCCTGGGCAACAGAGTGAGACCCTGTCTCAATCAATCAAGAAATCAAGAAAACAAGAAAATAAGAAACCAAAGAGCATAGTCTCCAAAGAACTAGAGTTAGAGAAAGGGAAAAGGATGATAACGTCAGGAGCAGCCAGGAGAGTCTGCACGGACAGGGTTCTATCCACAACCAAAACCCGCATCAGTGGCTCAGCATGAACAGGGGAAGCTGGCCTATTGCAACTCAAGTAGGACACACACTTACTGGGAATTGTGGCAAAAGACCCTTTTCTCAGGTGTCTTAGCAGAACGGATGCAGTATAGTTTTCTAAGATAAACAAAGTCAGATTCTTTGAATCTTTAAATTCTTCCTCTGACATTTCTCAGCATGAAGCAAATTGCTTATAGGTTTCAACAATAGTACCATCATTCTTTCAATTAGCATTTTGTGTACCACCCCATATCCATCTTCTCTCAAGAGGACTCTGCTGAAAGCATGCTGTCTTTGTCAGCTTGTTTCTGAGAGGGGGAGAGCATGGAATATGGGGAATAGCCAAGACCTTTATCCCAAGACAGAACCCAGAGGACTCAGATGGGCAGGGAAGTCAGGAAGCTTTCGTGTCACATCCTACAGGAGACACAAGACTCACTAGGTAAGGCTTGCCTGGTTATGTCATATGCTGACATAACTTCGGGAGAAACGCAATAGGGTTCATTGAAAGAACTTACAGGAGACCCATTTTAGCATACACTGAGAATAAACGAAGGTCAAATAAAAGAGCACTGCTGTGAATTTAATTTTAGGACTTTTTGTTTGAAAAACAATATTCTTTGTTAGATTACAGAGAGAAACGTGAAATATCTGTCCCTGGGGAGTTAAACATGGAAGAAAATTCTAAAATCCTTCTGTCTAATAGTCCATACATGTCATCAAACTGAGATACTTCCAGCCAGTTAGGATGCTTCCAGCAACCTGGAGCCATTTGAAAGCACTGGGAAGTCCTTCCAGACAGCTTTCTTAGACAATGTCATTAAGCTTGTTTCCATGAGCACCAAAGTGTTTGTTTTAAACAGATTTCCTATGACCTTCACATGTTTTTAAATTTTCTGGACTTCATGTCTTATTAGGAAAGTCAGCTTAGCCCATGTCTGAGCAAAGTCATGTGATATGACAGGCTAACTGGGCATGAAGCTCATCCCAGCATGCCTGGGACCAGGAAATTACAGAAACAAATGCACACTCACCCACTGTGAGGGTGTAACAAGGGAGAGGGCGGCGCGAATCTTAAGGGTGAACACAATAATTTTCCCATAAACCAAGTGAAACAAATTAAGATTTAAAAATTCAGTGATGCCAATTTTGACATCATCAATTAAGGGACCAACCTCCTCTGCTCTTTTGGGTTTCAACATAGTTAAGAGCTCCTATCTTTTCTGGGACTTAGTATGAATTTACTACCCCTCTTCTGCACTGGTTCCCAGCCCTTACTATATATTGGAATCACCTGGGAAGCTTAAAAAAAACTACCGATGCCTGGGTCCCACTCCCCAAAATCCTGATTTAATTGGTCTAGACTGCAGCCTGGCCATCAACCTATTGTAAAGCTCCCCTTCTGATTCTAATATGCACTCAGGTCTGAGAATAAGGGCTCTCATGCTTTTTAACTCATAGTGTGTTCTGAAGGCCTGGAAGCTTGTTAGGAATACAAATTCTCAGGCAACATCTGGACCCACAGAATCATAATCTTCGTTTTAATAAGATCCCCAAGTGATTCATACACACATTAAGTTTGAGAAGCATTGCTCTACTTTCTTGTACCGTCGTTCCATTCTGCAGAACATTACGTAGTTCTTAACTGTGGCTGTACATTAGAATCACCTAGAGACCCTTTCAAAAATGTTGATGCCTGGCCCCTCTCTCCAGAGATTCTGATTTAATCGGTCTTGAGTGTGGCCCAGGCATGGCTTTTCAAACATTTTTTAAAGCACCCCAGGGGAGTTTAATATAAACTCAGGGCTTTACTATAGAAAGATGCTTTTCCTCTTTTAATTTAATAGCC
Organism: Eulemur rufifrons; assembly: GCF_041146395.1. Lineage (NCBI taxonomy): Eukaryota > Metazoa > Chordata > Mammalia > Primates > Lemuridae > Eulemur > Eulemur rufifrons. Next base: position 265,523,100 of record NC_090989.1, read on the forward strand.
TTTGGTATAAAGTGGCCATTTTTGTTGAATAGCTAGGCTCCCTGGGAGAGAGAACACTCTGGTCCATTTTTCTGCATTGGTTATCAAACTTTAACGTGCAAAAGCTACAACTGAGTGGCTTATTAAAAATGTAGATTCCCAGTGCGCCTTCATAGCTTCCTTTGCTGAGTCTGGAACGGGGCCCAGAATCTGTATTTCATAAGCCCCGCTTGGAATTCTGATGTGCATGGTTCTTGTGTCACATTTTGAAACTCACTGCTTTAGCATGACAGAAGAAAAGGAAAGTAGACTTTGACGAGCACAAGGAGAAAAAGCACAGTGTGAGGTCCCAGAGTGCATGACAGAAGTGATGTAGGTGAAGCAAAACATGGAGTTTCAAAGGGGGCTGAGAGAAAGATGAAGCTGTATGGCACAATTCTTAAGAACAACCAGTAAAGATAAGGCTCTGTACGTACCAGGCTACTTCCTGTTCCTGTCTGATCAACTCTAAGTTGCCCAAGGAACAGCAGTTGCCTAACCTCCGTAAGCACCATCTTGGAAGGGGGGAGAGAGAGAGAGAGAGACCTTTTAGGATTTTAATTGCTACTTCTAGGGCTCCTGCAGTTTTTCCTTTCTCCCCCCTCCCCCTTTTTTAAGCCAGTCAAATTTAGCAGTGGGGGGTTATATACCAACTCTAGTGACACTAATGTTAATAAGTTCTGATAACTTACTACCATCGGTCCAGCCTTCTTTTTTACCTCTTGACCTGTCAGATTAAGAATTAGAAGAAACAGAAGAACGTAACTTGAAAGAACACTATCCCAAATCCAAAATGTATAAATGAGCCTTGCCTTATAGAAAAGGTGTTCGTAGAAAAATTGTACATAGAATTTTGGTAAATCAAATGATATTTTTAATGACTACAGAAAGGAAAGGAGCTTGCAATTTGAAATAATCCCCTGATAATTGCTGTTCATCTGATTTTTATTAATGAGGGACACATATTTAATATTGACCGTTTATGGAGTCATTATTGGATGAAATGAGAAAATGCATTTAAAGCATTAAGACAGTCCCTGGCATATAAGAAATATTCAAAAAATGTTAGATTTTTTAAAAGACTTTTTTAAAGACAAATTTTAGGTTCACAGCAAAATTGAGAGGAGGGTAAGAGATTTCCCATTTACTCCCAGCCCCCACACATGCTTAGCTTCCTTGATTATCTCCACCAAAGTGGTACATTTGTTACAATTGATGAACCTACACATCGTAATCACTCAATGTCCATAATTTACATTCGGGTTCACTCTTGGTGTTGTCTATGGGTTTAGACAAATATATAATGATATGTATCCACCCTTATGGTATCACACAATTTTCACTGCCCCCCAAATTCTCTGTGCTCTGATATTATTTTTATTATGATAATGGAATTTGTGCAAGCCTAAATATAGGAAGACAGGGAAGGTTATCTGTCTCTACCTGCCCACCTCAGGCGTCATAACCAGCCCTAGGAGCCTTAATGAGATTTATGTCTATTATAAAAGAGCTTACAGAGGCTGGGTATAGTGGCTCACGCCTGTAATCCCAGCACTGTGGGAGGCCGAGGTGGGAGGATCCCTTGAGGCCAGGAGTTCCAGATCAGCCTGGGCAATAAAGCAAGACCCTATCTCTACAAAAAAAAAATTAGCCAAGGATGGTGGCATGTGCTTGTAGTCCTAGCTACTCAGGAGGCTGAGATGGGAGGTTCCCTTGAGCCCAGGAGTTTGAGGCTACCACAATGAGCTATAATCGTGCCACTGCACTCCAGCTTGAGCATCAGAGTGAAACCTCATCTCTTAAAAAAAAAAAAAAAAAAAAAAAAAAAGAGCTTGCAGATGGGAACATTGTCAGGCAAAGCCACAATCTGTCAATGATTGACCAAATGATAATTCCCTAGAGAAGGCTGGAGTGAGTGAAAAACAGGGAGGTCCAGGCCCCCGTCTCCAGCATTTGTAAAAAGCAGCAGTGATTATTTTTTTCTAAGAAATCCATTCATAAGCCCATTTGGTCTCCTTTAATGAGGGCTTACTATGCCAAGACACAGGCTTAAATCTCATTTAATCCCTCATTGTTATTAGCTTCAATTTACTGATGAGAAAAGGTCTAGAAGTGGCAAAGCAGTTCCTTAAATCTGTTTCTATCTGTATCCAAAGCCCAGGCTGTAACCACTCTATGTTCCCCTTTCTCAGTCATTATTGCCCCAGCAAATGCTCTCTTGGCCTCATTATCAAAATAAGCACAGACATACAAAGAAATGTTAAATGCCTGAGGTGTCAGATACCCCAATTACCCTGATTGGATTAATTCACATTGTATGCCTATCTGAAAACAAACATCACATGTACCCTATAAAGATATACAGTTATTATGTACCCATAATAATTTTTAAAAAGAAAAAATAATAAGCTCAGACAAGCCATTTACAAGGTAACACTCAGGCATGTTAAAATGAGACTTCTACCACTTGAAACAATCTCAGGTTACAGAAAATAAAGCTCTTTTGCTTAAGAGACAAGTTCTAAGCAAGAAATTGCGAAGATATTAGAAATTCATTTAAGAGCTCAGGACACATCTCAATTCACATGAGCCTGATTTACCTTTTCATTTATAAAGGAACATTTACTTTGTGGGGTTTTTTTTTTCTTTTTTTTTTTATTTTAATAGATTTAGAAGCTACAAGTTGAATTTAGTTATATGTATATATTGTGTAGTGGTAAAGTCTGGGCTTTTAGTGTAGCCATCACCAGAATAGTGTTCATTGTACCCCATAGGTAATTTTTCTTCCCTCACCCCCTCTTACCCTCTGAAGTAACATTTTAAATGATGATTTGGGATGCCATGCAGAGCTAGATGATAATTACTTCCCAACTGGGAGCCTCCATTAAGAGTCTGAGCCCCTTTCCTACCAACTTGAGCTCATGCTTGAGCCTTTCTCTTCACCCTTACTTGGCACAGCGTACCTGCCTACAGACTGGGACCCTTCAGACTTTCCCCAGTACTTCCTCCATGAGGGCATGCGCAGGACAGGTGCTCTGTTGTTTCTCACCTTAACCCTGATCCTGACTGTCCCAATTTCACCCCCACTACACTCCCCATTTCCCCAAGACTCCTAGATGTTATGCTATAACTACTGGGACCTTCAGACACTATTGAGTAGTACGTTTGGGCTCTGGATTTTACTGCATGCTCTTGGACACCCTGGAACACCTCCCTGTGTGTGCTATGCTATGTTCACGTATACTTGGGTTATCTCTGATCTAGCTGACAATTGCAGTGTAGGACTTTCTCCCTTCATTCTTAGCCTGGTGCTCTCTCTGTATTTTCTGCAGTCCCCAGCTTCAGATCGGAGGCCCCATTACTCATGCTGACATTTGGTGGGGATTTGCACCCAGAGTAGGAGCCCAAGATGACACCAGCAGAGCCTAGTAAACCCGGCCCACAATTGTCTGGAGCACTTAAGGAAATGAAATCCCACCAGGCTTCTGATTTTCCTCCTTAATTAGCTTCCTCCATTCCCTGAGGCATTTGTTCCTTTAGCAGGATCCTACCTCATAAACTTTCCTTTGCCCCAGCTCACAGGTGTTAAGTAAATACCTGGAAGCAATTACCCATAGCTTCAGAGGGCCATTTGCAGCACAAGGCAGGGCCCCTGGCCTCACAGCTCCTGCTAATTGGAGTGCTCCTGTCACACTTTCTGCCCGGAGGAGAGGATTTCAACAATGCTGCTCTGCCTGCCTGGAGCTCTAGCTAGAGTGCTCAGAGAACTTCTATAAATGTGCATGTATTCCTAGCAAGTCCCCTAAGGGATCAGCAGTTGTTTATTTGATGCACATTAAAGGACTCATTGTCCCATGATTTCTAGGTGTTCTGAAATGGGGAGGTCAAAGGACAAACAGAATAGGCCTGTAACTATAATATTAATCTCGTTTTTGAAACTGAGATTAAGGCAACTCAAATTCCTGATCACATGGAGCCAATGTTAATTTCAGAGATAAATGTTATAAATCTCACCACCAGGGTAAAGTTAAAATCCCATGTAAGAAAAACAACACCAAAATCTGGTGATTGGAAGGCCTGTTTCTATCACAACAGCCTTTTGCTCCCCTGAACCCTAACATCACAGAGCTCTGACAGGTCTGATCACTATGTTAATTTTTTTTTTTTTTTTGAGACAGAGTCTCACTCTGTTGCCCGGGCTAGAGTGAGTGCCGTGGCGTCAGCCTAGCTCACAGCAACCTCAAACTCCTGAGCTCAAGCGATCCTCCTGTCTCAGCCTCCCGAGTAGCTGGGACTACAGGCATGCGCCACCATGCCCGGCTAATTTTTTCTATATATATTTTTAGCTGTCCATATAATTTCTTTCTATTTTTAGTAGAGGTGGGGTCTCGCTCTTGCTCAGGCTGGTCTCGAACTCCTGAGCTCAAACGATCCGCCCACCTCGGCCTCCCAGAGTGCTAGGATTACAGGTGTGAGCCACCGCGCCCGGCCACTATGTTAATTTTTTAAAGCAGAAAATGGGAAAAGTTAAGGTAAAGAGAAGTGGGGAGAGAAGAGAAATCTTCTTACTATTCTATTAGGAAAGCTGAATTTAAAAAAAATTTTTTTGAGACAGGGTCTCACTCTGTTGCCTGGGCTAGAGTGCAGTGGTGTCTTCATAGCTCACAGCAACCTCAAACTCCTGGGCTCAAGTGATCCTCCTGCCTCAGCCTCCTGAGGAGCTGGGACTACAGATACATGCCACCACACCCGGCTAATTTTTCTATTTCTTGTAGAGATGAGGTCTTGCTCTTGCTCAGGCTGGTCTCAAACTCCCCGCCCACCTCAAGTGATTCTCCTGCCTCAGCCTCCCAGAGTGCCAGGATTACAGGCATGAGTCATCGCACCCAGCCTGCATCTTTATTTCTACGCTGCATTATGCTTCTGGGTAAACACTGTTAGCCAAATTTCTATTGGATAATGTAATGCAGGGTGCTACAGCTGAGACATTTATCTTTCTTCTCCCTCTTGCTGGATGAAGCTAGGAATTCATTCATTCAGTATGTACTGGGGTTAAGATGAACATACAATTTATTATCCAGAGACAATTTAGAGAGTGAAAGGGGTGCCTTATTAATTCCACCAAGACAATAGACTCATATCAGGACTGTTCTGAACAAAATGGGAGGTATGATTTTCTAATTACTGAACACCTTCTATGTACCAGGAACTACACTGTCTTGTGTAAAAACAGAAAATGTCTGTGGGGGTGGATAGAGGAACTGTTCTTCAATCCTCGGTCCAAAACCAGTGCTAACTCCCACCTGCTCTCAAAATACCAAAAGGTTTTGTGAGCATATTGGTTCTTTCAGGTGAGGTAAAACTATGTGCACATATCCTTTTGTAGTTCTAAGTGTGTGTGAGATGTGCCTCACTCAAACTTTGTTAGCAAGTCAGCACATTACCCATTTGACATGAAAAAATATACATATACCACTGATTTTTCTGACTTGGAACAATTCTCTCTACCTAAACAGGATTCACTTTCTTCTCTGTGTTTTTGCTTTGTTTTGTTTTTTGTTTTGTGTTGTTTTGTTTTGTATTTTGTTTTGGGGGGTTTTTTTGAGAACAGGTTGTATTTTGAGAGGCAATTCTATATTTAACTGCATTGATGATGAGCATGTCACTGAGATCTAATCTTACTCAAAAAAACTGCTCTCTTTTTTTTTTTTGAGACAGAGTCTCACTCTGTCACCCTGGCTAGAGTGCCGTGGCATCAGCCTAGCTCACAGTAACCTCAAACTCCTGGGCTCAAGCGATCCTCCTGCCTCAGCCTCCCGAGTAGCTAGGACTACAGGCATGTGCCACCATGCCCGGCTAATTTTTTTCTATATATATTTTTAGTTGTTCATTTAATTTCTTTCTACTTTTAGTAGAAACGGGGTCTCACTCTTGCCCAGGCTGGTCTTGAACTCCTGAGCTCAAACAATCCACCTGCCTCAGCCTCCCAGAATGCTAGGATTACAGGCGTGAACCACCACACCCAGCATGCTCTCCCTTTAAAATGAGGAAATCACTCTCTCACCATTTGAGGGAACATGGCACAAGATGGTGGCGATCTAATGTAAATAGTCAAGCAAGATGAAAGTACAAAACAGTCATATATTTGTATATGTGTGTGTGTATATCCGGTGTTAGAAAGACTTGAGCACAGTCAATGTTAATTCATATTTTCATAGAAAAGTACTTATTGTTTAGAGATAAATTTTGCCCACATTATCACAATTGATTCTTGCAACTAGCTTAGATAGAATTACTATCCCACTTTATAGCTGAGGAAATTAACCAGTACAGATAGGCAATACACTGGCACTTGAAACTTCTAACTCTGATTCCACTGCTCTTCTTCCAAAAAAAAAGAATAGCTCCATATACATGTTTAAGGGGTATTGTTTGAAAAAAAAAATCCCCAATACTTCTATCAAATTTAAAACTTGTCAAAGCATTTTCATACTTATTTATTTCATGTACTTACAGAGACTATTATGTGGCATCCACTGACTAGATGCTGGGCATAAAGGTGAATAAAACTATCCCTAGGTATAAGGAATCAGAAATCTAATGTATGAGATAGACAAGGAAATCAGTCCAATTCAGAAGATAAGTGAAGAACACACAATATTCCCAAAGCCACAGAAAAGGAGCACCAACTTTAGCCTGTGAGGACAGAAGGAGGCATCCCAAGGATGTGATGCTTGCAAGAGACATGGGAGGTGGCCAGAAGGACAAACTGCAGATGAGCTCATGACCTTGAGTCAGGAAACATCAGGCTATATTAAAGCAACAGCAAGTTGTTTGCAAATAGTTGTAGCAAAGGATGTGTTTCAAGAAAAGATGTTGGTCCTATCTGGACTAAGGAGGTTGACATTTATCCTGCAGGTTTGGGGTGCCGATGAAAGAAGAAAGGGGTGGGACGGCAGACAGGGTGACTTCTGGGGAGATAAATGCAACAGGCTAGGTGAAAGATGGTTGGGATCGGAATTGAAGAGAATGAAGAGGAAAGCACAGCCAGGAGGAATGTGTAAGACACACAATTGGGAGGATTTGGCGTCTGGATGTGGGGGATGAGGGGTAAGAAGAAAGCAGGTGTAACTCTAAGTTCTTTATTTGAGGAACTGAGTGATTAAGAGTTTCACGAACCATGACAGACCATGTAGAAGGATCCACAGGTTTCTGAGGGACACTAAGAAGCTCTGTTTTGCACTTTTAGCACATGAGGAATCTATGGAGCTGTCGGGTGGAAAGACCTAGAGGAAATTGGTACCAGACACACCTGAAGCTCAGGACAAAATTCTAGCAGTAGATACAGATTCGGGAATCATTAGTGTGTAAACCACAGGTGAGGCAAAAAAAAGGCAGCCATTTATCGACAAGGGAAGCAGATTGAGGAAAGGATTTTTAAACAATAGAAGGTAATTTTAGTGTTTTATTAGAAAGCTATTAGTTAGAAATATGTATTTTAATCAAAATGTAGCAAAAAAATTCCCCTCACTTTGTTTTATTAGGAAATATACACATACTCCCAAAATATTTTTCCCTAATAAATAGACTGAACCATATATAGGGTTTGAAGAAACCCTTCTTCCATGATGTCAAACTGATGAATATATTTCATCAGTTCATAGGAAGAGCTGCCCTAGGGGAAAAGGGCACAGTCCTACAGCCTCATAGGACTGGCCTTCAAAGTTTCCTGCCAGTTCCAGTCCACCCTCTGAGATCACAGCATTTCATTCAGCCTCTCCATGTACTTGCATCTAAACAAACAATAGTCTCAACTTCTACCCACCCATGTTCTCATCCCTTTCAAATATCAGATGGAGATGTCCTCATGGCCCACAATAAAGCCAAAGAATGACTGAAATCTCTATTTAGCCTCAGGAAACAGGCCACATAATAAGGAAGAGGGTGGTAACTTTTTTCAAGTGTCCCACAGTGAAGTCACTTTTGGCTCTGTTCTGATTATATAAATGGCCTGATTGGATCCCATCATCTCATGTAGGAACAGTTTAATACAGTGTGAATATTGTTCTGACCTTTGTGACCTTGGGGAATGTTAGGGACTGAGTTGTTCTCCCTCCGCTGTGAAAATCCATATGTAGAAATCTTAACACCCACCCCCACCCAGCTCAGAATGTAATTATACTTGGAGATAAGGTCTTTACAGAGGTGATTAAGTTAAAATGATGTCTTTGGGGTGGGCCCTAATCCACGTATCAGGAGATTTGGACATAGACATGTATGCCCAGAGGAAAGACCATGGGAGAACACAGCTGGAAGGCAGCCCTGCACAAGTCAAGAAGAGAGGCCTTGGAAGAAACCAAACCTAATGACACCTTGATCTTGGACTTTCAGCCTCCAGAACTATGAGAAAATAAATTTCTGTTGTTTTAGCCATCCAGTCTGTGGTACTTTGTTATAGTAGCCCCAAAAACCAAATATAGGCAATTCTTAAATGTGGAATAAAATATGCACCAGTGATTCCCCAAGATAAAGTTAAAGTTTTACAAAATAAGTCATTTTGCAATGAATTGTGTTGTATAAAATATATCAATCTATTTACCAGTTCTCTAGGAATCTAACCACCCATGAGAGAGGCTGGTGTGTGGTTACTTGATTTACATATTGTCTTTGCTTCAGAATTCATTGATGAATAGGGTTCCATGGAATTATAGCCATTCTGTGGCTTAACTGAGATTTGGTCCTTTCCTGTTGTTTTCAAGATAGAGTGAACTGCTTTAGGCAGGTTGCACTGAGCTGAATCTGACAAGACTCTTAATATTTGTAATGCAAAATTCTAAATAGTCTATGATATTTAAAAAGCAGAAAGAAAAAAATTGTGGGTAATGTCTCTGCTTGTATCATTTTAAACTCTCCTTTTCCCATTCAACTTGTCACCAAGTCCCACAGATACAACTTTTGAAATAACTCTCACATCTGTTTCTCCCCATCAATACTGACTGCTACTGCCCTCATTCAAACCCTTAAAATTTCCAGCCCGTTCAGAAGGAAGGCAGTATTGTGTAATAGTTATGGAGCACAGTTGCTCAAGTCAGAGTCCCGGTCCTGTCACTTACTAATTGTGTGCCCTCACTCCAATTTAAGCCTCAAAATCTTCATGAGTAAAACAGAGGTAATAACAGTTCTTCATGGTGCTGTTGGAGATGTATATGAAATAACAAATAGCATTTTGCATCATACACAGTAAAATCCTCAGAAAATATTGTGTTATTAATATTCATCTTTTAAAAATTCATCAGCCTACCATGTTTTATCATGCTCTGCTCTGCATAATTCCCCTGGCCAAGAGTTTCCTATGCTTAACTTCCTCCCAATCTGTATCATGAAAACAACAGACATGTTGGATTTTCTTGTTCAAACATTGCAGGCTTCTCCTACCCAAGATTTTGAGGTACTTGATAAGGGGGCCAAATGCTCCCCAGTTGAAACTCCCTGTCCTAGGTGACATTTCTCACGGTTCCCCCATTATAATCCATTCTCCCTGCTATACCCTGCTCCTGAGCTCTTTTCTAACGCACAGAAGTCATCACTACAGTCCTTCAGTGGCCCATGCTGGTGCATGGGATGAAGCCCAAACGCTTTCACAGGGCCCACAGTGCCTGTGTTGAGCTGATCCTACCTTCACCTTCTCATCACCAGCCCTGAGGCCCAGCACGTGGCCTCCCAAACAGCAGGTGCTCAGTAAATGTCCCTTTCATGAGGAGAGTGCCTGGAAAATACACGCTGGCTCTCAGGCTTGCGTCTCCTCTATCAGCATCAGCCTGTTACACGTGTTAATTTCCTATGGCTGGTTTTGATGATTAAAACAATAGACATTTATTCTCTCACAGATCTGGGCCCAGAAATCTGGAATCAGGGTATTGGCAGGGTTGTGCTCCCTCCAAAAATTCTAGGGGCGAATCCTTCCTTGCCTCTTCTAGCTTTTGGTGGCCAGTGGTGTTCCTTGGCTTGTGGCTGCATCACTCCAGTCTCTGCCACCATCTTCACCTGGCCTCCTTCCCTGTTTCCTTCTGTGTCTGTGTGACTCAAATTTCCCTTTCTTTTCTCTTATAATAAGGACACCAGTCATGGGACTTGGGACACACCCTAAAACCAAGATGATCTTATCTTGAGATCTCATCTAGAGGCCATTAACTAAGTTATGTCTGCAAAGTCCCTGTTTCCAAATGAAGTTACACTCACAGCTACCTGGGGTTTAGACTTGGCCATATCTTTCTAGGGGAACACAGTTGAACCTACTATACCTGTCAAGAGTAAGGGAGGCCAAGGGATAAGGAGAGATAAACATGCTTGGGAAGAAAATAGGTTTTCTGTTTGCCTTTGACACAGTTCAGAGATCAAAGCTGTGTGGGTGTTGAGCCTGCCACCTGGCAACAGCCCTCGGGCCAACCTAGGGTAGCACAGGAACAATGTTTTCTGCCTCGCTCTCTTGTTTCAGATCCACTCAACAATATTTTTTGTTTTTGTCCCACGAAAGATTATTTATTAATAAGGCAAATTCTAGAAAAGAAAAAAAATTACATAAATGCAATTACTCTCACATCTTTCTTCCTATATTTACATTTGATTTTTTTAAAATGAGTGAGCTTATACTGGATGTACAATTAGTATCCTGCTTTTGTCTTACAATATAAAATCAAAATTATTTCCTTTGTATTAATGTACTCTCTCTAAATATTGTATCTATTGTATTTTAAATTTAGTTTTTACATTTTCAAGATTATACCTGTATAAAAATTTTTTGCAGATATTGAAAAGGCTGAATGTATATAAAGAAAAATAAATCACAAAACAAAAAACCAAACAGCAATCCTTTGCACTATAGCTCCCTCCTGTTTCTTGCTACTCAAAGACAACCACTTTTAATTCTTTCAGCTGATTTTTAAAGTATTTACTTCCATATATCTCAGTAGCATGTTTATAGTGATATTTCTTGGTTTGTCAGTTTTAGACATTATGTATTAACTGGCTGGCTCCTCTGCCTAGACTGCTTCTTTGTCTCTTCTGCACTTCCACCATCACCAAACACACACATGTATACATTCACCTATATATTCACACACATCCACACATATATACACACAATACATGCACACATATATATTCATATACACATAATCAATCATACACATATACACACTCATACATGCATGCATATACACACATACACACACACAAGTGTACACATATATATACACTCACAGATTCATACACAAATATACTCATACACACGTATATACACAGATGCATGCATGCATACATCCTATCCCCTTATATTTCCAGCATATTTATATATTAATTGTGTTATTTACTTTTTCTCCAGTTGAGCCAGGACTTTTGCTTTCTATGGTATTAATAAATGCTTTATTTTTTGCTTTGTTTTCTATACATTTATTACTATTACATCTTCAAATTTCTTCCCTATTGTCTAAATCTCCTTTCAATATTCCTCCATTCCACTAATGTCTTCTTTTGGCACTGTATCCTTGGGCTTTGATGACCTGTTTTCACCGTCATGTCACCCCCCATCCCATGCCTGCTAAGCAGCTGCCATCCTGGGATCCTCCTTGGCCCCCATCCTGAGGGTTCCCTTCACCTCTGTCTCACACGGGATCTGCCGTTTCCCAGATCACGTCTTCCTTTTTGTTTACTCTTCCTTTGGGTTAAAACATCTCCTCCAGTAGCTTCCCAAGAAAGCATGTTTGGAGGGTAAGTTCCTAGGGACTCTGAAGGTCTGAAAATGTCTTCAGTCTATTTCATACTTAACTATAATAATCTCACCGAGAATAGAATTGTATGTTGAGAATGATTTTCACTCAGTATTTTTAAGAAAATGATCCATGGATTTCTAGCCACCTCCGCTGCTGTTGAGAAATCCAAAATCATTTTCTGACAATATCGTCCCCTAACCCTTCACCTCTACCTCCAAGCTTATCAGATATTCTCTTTGTCCCCAGGGTTTTATAATTTCATAATGATGTGAGTACCAGCCAGAGGCCTGACAGGAAACCAACCATACTCTCAGATGGGATTTCTGAAGATTTTATAATGAAGGAAGTATTTACATCGACTACAATGAAATGAACCCAAAGGAAGCTAACAGCACCCTGTAAACTGAAAATGCAGAGGGAAGAAAGATCTGTAGCAGACTCTGGTTGTGAGCAGCAGCTCTGGATCAAGGGTTCACCAACAGGAAGTAGCAGCAGTAGTCACTTCCAGGACTGTGCATGACTTTGTCACAGCCTGGGTCAGCTGGTGGTGGTGAGGGCAAAACCATATTTCTGTCCTCACTCACGTGGGCTTCCCCAGTGGGTACTTGGGGCCTGTAGGCTGCTTATTGGTCTCTGGCTTATCAGACACCCTTTTCTATATTCTCACACAACAGATACCTTCTTTTTGCTGAGGAAGAGGGTATGTGTTAGATGTAGATACAGAAAAAAAGACTAGTTGGTGAAAGAATTGAGTTGCTAGAACTTGGTGGAAAGAGGATAATCTAGTTATCCATCAGAGAGGAATTATAGCTCTTGGCTCACTCCTCCAGGACCCTGTGTGGGTGCCAGTTTGGCAAGAAGCAAATAGACAAGTGAATTTGTATCTGGAAGGCCTTAAAGACAGTCCTTCTAAGTAGGACACAAATGGGCAGACCATGAAGGAAAACATCATCCACAGCACCCAGGATGGGCCCAGGTAGGTCCTGGGCTAGGGAAACTGCTAGCCTCTATCCTAGCATCTTTGTATAAGCTAGAAGAAGTGTCCCCCCCCACACACCCTGCCCCATGGAGACAATAAAAAAGAAGGCTGCTCTGGGCAGACCCAGCACTGTGGGAGTATGGCTCAGTGAGCAGTTCAGGGCTGCGTGCTAGCCGCCCTTTCTTCCTTGGGCCACGCACCTTTGTCAAATGGACAAACTTTACAACCATGTGGAGCAGCCCTGGGTCCTCATTTAGTAATTAAATATGACCAGTAGGGTATTACGACCCTGGGAAAAAGAGAGTTCTATCGTTATCATCCCAGAACTGACTCAGACTAAAACAATAACAAATTTTTGGAAGCTAAAAATGCAGAAAGATGAATGGTAACCAACTTAGCAGACTCAAGAAAGGTAAATCTCAAGCCAACAGCAGAGAAAGCTGAGATGCTACCAGAATGGTGCCACAAACAGGCTCCGATACAGCCTATCCCATTTCCCTGTTTTGTCCTTTACTCTGAAGCAAGCTTCACTCACAATCCTCAGAGCGTTGTTCTCCAAGTGAGGCCGACAGAAGCCTGGAAGGGACTTTGCCAGCCATCTTCTGTGACTGTTAGAGCTGACAACGATGGTATAGGAAGCCCACCCTGCTTTTAGCTCACTTTAATACCTTACACAGAGGTGTAGAGGAGGGGTTATTTTGTAGACTGGCAGATAGAGGTATGGGTTTGTGAACTCCAAATGGGGCTGCAGAAGCTACGATGTTTTGGGTAGAAGCGTTCCAGGGCAAAGTAACCTCCGGCATCCCTTGTTATCCAGGTTGTCAGAAGCATTGGAACAACAGGGCCCATTATGCCTCCCAGGAAGCCTGGGGCTGCAGGAACTTGGCACACCACCAGTCCAGGCCTCCTGCTGTTCTGCTCCCATCCTCCCAACCCCTGAAAAAAAAAGTTGTGTAAGGAGCTCACTTTCCCATTCCTGATAATTTAGCTCATCTAGGAATAAAGAACATTCCGAGAAGCAGGTCCTAAGTCCAGGTTCTTTGTGGCGTTGCACTTAACGTCTTGTGGCAGCTCCATGTTAGTACTGGGGACATTTCAAATAATGTGAAGGCCTTGACCTTTCCCAGCACCTGAGCTGGGGAGGAGTCCAGGACAATCTATTGCATGGTCTGTGTACACGTTAGAGTCCCTGAGACCCTTTCAGAAGATCCATAGATAAAAGCTATTTTCATAATAATGCTAAGATATCATGCCTTTTTCACTGCATTGACATTTGGATTGATGGCACAAAAGTAATAGCAGGTGAAACTGCTGGTGCAAATCAAGGCAGGACACCAAAATGTGCTAGTAGACCAGTAGTCATTCCTTACTGCCACAAACTCACAAGGTGGAAAGTCAGTTTCACTTTAAAATGTCCTTAATGAAGCAGTAAAGAGTATTAATTGTATTAAATCTTGATTATTTTTAATATTCTGTGTGATGACTCTGGTAGTATGCATTAAGTGCACATCAAAGTAATATGTTTGTCTTGAGGAAAAGCGCTGGTGTAATTTTGAGTAGCAAGCTGAACTAGCCATTCCTTTTTTTCATGGAACATGATTTTTTAGTTGAAAGACAAATATTCTTATTCAGATTTAGTTGTTTGACAGGCATCTTTCTTGAAAATTAAAAAAGTGAGACTGTGACTTCAAGAAACACAACTGACAGTATTTGTTGCCAATGATAACATTTGAGATTTCAAGCAAAAATTACAATTTTGAGAAACTTGTACCTGGACCATAAACTTGACAGCTTCCCAGTACTTAAAGACATTTTGGCCTTTAAGTTCTTCAAATTGTTTTTCTGAGATTGGTGTTGATATAAATGGTTGTTATGTCTTTATGTTGTATAATAAAATGTGTCTGTGTTTGAAAGATCTACATAATTCAGCGAACCAATACTGTAACATCATAAATGGATAAAATGTCCACTCAAACTGCAAAATAGACCAATATATTTTTCATGTAATTGAGTATAAAAGTTCCTTGGTATAGTTTCAGATTTCACATTACAACTAACCTTTAAGAAACTACCTCCTTATTTGGGCATGGTGGCACATGCCTCTAGTCCTAACTACTAGGGAGGCTGAGGCAGGAGAATCCCTTGAGCCCAGGGGTTTGAGGCTGCAGTGAACTATGATTGATGCCGCTGCACTCCAGTCTGGGTGACAGAATGAGATCCTGTCGAAAAGAAAAGAAAGAGAAGAGAAGAGAAGAGAAGAGAAGAGAAGAGAAGAGAAGAGAAGAGAAGAGAAGAGAAGAGAAGAGAAACTAAACTACCTCTTGTCATTTTGGTATAATGCCAAAGAAGAATATCTAAACTTTTCTGAAATGGTTACTAAATCACTCCTCATTTTTCCAATTACTTATCTTTGTGAGGCTGGAATGTCCTCATATTATACATCTCAACCAAAACATCATATCACAGTGGATTGAATGCAAGAGTAAATGTGAGAATCTAGCTGTCATCTATAAAGCCAGATGCTACATTTGCAAAAATGTAACACAATGCATCTCTTCTCATTAAATGTTTGTCTTAGAAAATATTTTAAATTGTTATGTTAAAATGTACTAAGTTTATTATAATTATTTCTAAATGCATTAATACATAATTTGAAATTTTGTTCTGAAAACATAGATTCCATCCCCAGTTGGGATTTTAAGAATGAGAAGGCAAGAATTCATCCTAAGATTATGGTGAAAAAGTTTTGAATACTAATGGTTTAGTCAAATATGAGGTGTTTTTTTGTTTTTGTTGTTGTTGTTGTTGTTGTTGTTGTTGTTGAGACAGAGTCTCACTTTGTTGCCCAGGCTAGAGTGAGTGCCGTGGCGTCAGCTTAGCTCACAGCAACCTCAGATTCCTGGGCTTAAGCGATCCTACTGCCTCAGCCTCCCCAGTAGCTGGGACTACAGGCATGCGCCACTATGCCCGGCTAATTTTTTCTATATAGATTTTTAGTTGTCCATATAATGTCTTTCTATTTTTAGTAGAGACGGGGGTCTCGCTCTTGCTCAGGCTGGTCTCGAACTCCTGACCTCAAGCGATCCACCCGCCTCGGCCTCCCAGAGTGCTAGGATTACAGGCGTGAGCCACCGCGCCCGGCCAAATATGAGGTATTTTGAATCTAATGTATTCCCATCAATTGTCTAATTCACCAAAAACATTTTAAATAATGATAATTTCAGGCAAAAAGTTTAATAACTCTGGGAAGAGTGATATGGCAATGACAGACCAATGAAGGAGATGAATTTTGCAGAGAGACTTTGGAAATTCTGTCTGTGTTGGGGACACCTGGTCCTAATATGCAAATATTCCTCTAGGGACTAATTAATGTGAAGTATAAAAAGAAAGATGATGTATAAAATTTGAGTTTTTAAAATGTTGTTGAATATTTTTCCTTCTTCTGATGCCTTTCTTTTTCTTTCATGATATAGGGCTTAAAACTCAGTAATTCTTTTTCTGATATATTTTTAGTTTTTATGTTAGACCTCAAAACTCGGGTTCTGTTTACACTGCTAAAAAGTCTACTAATTGTGCAGGGAAATTTTTTAAAAAACTAGTCTTCTGTTGTTTAATGAAAACTTTTTTAAAAAATCAATCACTTTAGAAACAATTCCTAAAATCATATCTTATCAACAGTGATTTCAAACATACCTGTTGTGCACATCCCAATTTAACTATGGATTAAGAATTTAACTATTAATTTATTTTCCTTTTTGCCTAGGTATTTTGAGGTGGTTATAGATTGTTCTAAATTATTTCAAACACACTGAGGTATTTGAAAATCAGTGCTTTATAGCTTAATAATTATACAGAGTTAGTTACTTCTTGTGTAAATTCTACGTATATTTTTAAAGAAGGATCAAAACATTTACAGTCCTGTAAATTTTAATATCCCTAATACCTTGTAATTGTAATTATAGCTTCTACCTCCCTTCAAAAGAAAGAACTGACAAGCTAGAAAGAATTGTGGAAAGTCAGGTCTGACACCTATCTTGGAGGGGCTGTCACAGGGGTTCAGGAAGCTTCCGAGGGCTAACAGCACAGGGATGTCTCCATTTCCTGAGTTCCATCCTTATCTTTCCTGACTCCCAGGGGCTACAATTCAGAGGCTGCATTCCACAAAAGAATCCTAAACCCCAATTAAATAACCCTGAAGTGCCATGCACTTCGCATAGAGCTGACGACATGATAAACATACAGCCCAGATAAATATACAAGAATCGTAGACAAGCTTAAACTGTGTTCCCCCAACTTAATTTTATTTTGGTATGTCTATGACAGTTTTAGCAACAAGTTAAGATTCCACAAAATGTTGAATAAGGCAAATATGACATCTACCTGGGAGATTAGAGATATTTGCTTTTATGTGTCTACATACTTAAAAAAAAAAAAGAAGGAAGTTTCCCAGATGTTGTGGGTTAGGGCCTAACATCCAGTGGCCTTCAATTGCTTGCGAAATAGGAAGGCCCATTTTGACAGAGCATCACCAGGGATAATTTAAATTCCATGATTCAGGAAGTTTAATTAGACAAAGGAGAAATGCCCTATACTAATTTGTTTCATCAGAAATTTCTCCAATTATAGAGTCTTGAACTAATATGCCAGGAAATTTTATAGTCCTCAGGAAGCAGAGTGTATAAAAGCCTTCTTGGGTTTCTTTTTTTTTCCATTTCCTCATTTAGTAGCAATTTTTCCATACTTGATTAGTTTTAACCAAAGAAAATATTTTAACATATCTCCCTTCTGAAGTATAAAGTAACACACAAATGTTTTTTAAAAGTGACCATTTTTCCTTTTTCATTCCATGATTTAAAATTTTCTTTTCTTTGAATCAGTTCAGACACTAGAGCATCTGTTTTAAATATAACGCTCTTGGTAGATTTTCTTCCCACATTTTTGTTAAGTAATACATCTGCTTATTGGTTCATCTTGAATTCCAGATGAAATGATGTCTGATTCTTTTAAACATGAAAATACATAATATATAAGGAAATGATTATATTATTCTTATTTAGAATACTACATTTATGGATACACACATTTGTGGTAGAAGACTTAAGGTGTGCATGATAACTTCAGGACACTACTGCCTAACTCCTGGGGGGGAGGAAAAAGAAAAGATGAGCTTCAGCTGCATCAGGAACATTTCATTTCTTTAACAGAAAAAGAAATCTCTGAAGTAAGTATGACATGGTATTAACATCTATTAAATCTGGTATAGGATGTAGAGGCCATTTGAAAAGCCACACAAACCTTAGGAATAAAGCTGATGTTAAATTTGCATGAACTATAAAGGTATAAAATATGAAAAGAATTAATATCATAAGACAAAAGGCGTCATGGTACAGTAGGATAAAGACCTGGCTTTGAATTGCCAGCTATGACACTTTCTAGATACAAGCTAGGTCAAGCTATTAAATCTCTCTGAGCCTGGATTTCTCCATTTGTAAAAGAAGTTCAATAACATGTACTTTGCAGATCATGAGGAATATTATGTAGCTATACATGCAGAATGTAAAACTATTGTCTGATCCTTGCATAATCTCTATAGAATGATTAACCTACTAATAGATAAGTAAAGACTTAAAATTCACTTCTAAATTGACTTCCAAATCTATTGAAATGTATCTTTTATAGTGCCCATGAACATATTCCCAAGGGAAACACTTTAAAAGTAATTGAAGCAGTGAGGTGCTAGTGTAAATAAAAGATTATATAATAATGAATCTGGGAGCTGGGCACAGTGGCTCACGCCTATAATACCAGAATTTGGGGAGGGCCAAGCAGGGAGGATCACTTGAAGCCAGGAGTTTGAGACTAGCCTGGGCAATATAGCAAGATCCCATCTTTATAAAAAAAAAAACTTTTTTTTAAATTTAGCTGAGCGTGGTGGGGCTCACCTGTGGTCCTAGCTTTTCAAGAGGCTGAGGGGGGAGAATTGCTTGAGCCTAGGAGTTTGAAGTTACAGTGAACTATGACTGCGCCACTGGACTCTAGTCTGGGTGACAGAGTAAGACCCTGTGTCTAAAAAATAAGTAAATAAATGAATAAATAAGGAATGTGAATACAGAGAAGAGCTAAAATAGACCATGGAAAAATGAAACAAGCTATATATTGAAATGGAGTAACTTGGAAAAACTTTCCTTAAAGTATTATTCATTTTGTAGGGGGAAAATGAGGAAATCAATGGAACCCAGAAGTGAGCAGAAGAGGAAAATTCATCATTGCTTTCACAGACATTGTCTCTTACTAACTCACAGGCAAAAGTTACCCAAGGTTACACAGCTAGTAAGTAGGAGAACTAGACTTCAAAGCTAGGTTTCATTTCATTCTTAAATCCATACTTTTTCATTATTCTACAGAAGTATTCCCTCTCTGGCCCTAATTCTGATCAACACAAAGGATTATTTCCCCTTTAAGGTGACCCCATCAACATAAGTTACAGGCATACATCTTTCTTCTTCAGACTGCCCAACAATTAACTATTGAATCAGAACAGCCACATTCATTCCTATAAAACAGATAGTAAAGTCTAATCCATAGGAAATCATTTTTTAACTGCTCCCATAATTAGCGAAGAGCATCCTCATTCTGACTGTTTGCCTTAAGGTTGAACCAAGGAGGGAGTTCTAGTTACGTTTATTATCTGTTACAGCTAAGCATTGCACAGTTGCCCCTCCACATTCACAGGTTCCACAATAAAAATAATACAGTAGAGCAATTATTTTACATAGCATTTACATTGCATGTGGTATTATCAGTAACCTAGAGATGATTTAAAGTATACAGATGGATGTGTGTAGGTTATATGCACATACTATGCCATTTTATATCCATGGACTTTGGGATCTGCAGGGGTCCTGGAACGAATCCTCCATGGATACCGACCATGACTGTATATGCTTTGCCCCTTCACATTAATCCTTATAACAACAAAGCTTGGCCATTTTGTTTTAGAGATAAAGAAACAGAGATCAAAAAAGATGAAGTGAATCTGCACATGCAGCTATTTTGGGGCAGGATTTAGACCCAGGTGCTCTGATTCCAGCCCAGAGTACATTCAATAATTTAGTGCCTCTGAGCCACAACTCCTTTCCTAGGGTAGCATCCCAGCAGGGTTTGCAAGGGATTCCTATCACACTTAGGCTATATCATACTGTTGGAAACTTTAAAGCATTTCCTAGTATTAAAGCATTGTAGGAAGAGATGATAAAGTGCGACTCTCCACCTGCCAACATTATGTTCTCTATGCCCCTTAATGACTTGTTAGCTAATGTGCACACAGAGATGAGATAGCCCAGAGGTTGAGACGGCTTTTTGTTTATTTGCTTGTTTTTGCCAGCAGGGGTTTGCTTTAGTCCATTTTGTGCTGCTACAACAGAATACCACAGATTGGGTAATTTACAGTGAACAGAAATTTATTTGTCTTATGGTTCTGGAGGCTGGGAAGGCTAAGATTGGGGGGCTGGTGTCTGTTGAGGGCCTTTTCTCTGCAACAGCCCACGGTGAAAGGTAGAGGACAAGATAGGGCAGGAGAAAGAGGAGGCCAAATTCGTCCTTTTATAAGGAACCCACACCCTCAATAGCAAACCCACTCCTGCAATAAAGACATTAATATGTTCATGATGTGGTACCCCCGTGACCCAAACACCTCCCATTAGGCACTGCCTCCCAACAATGCCACCTTAGGGATCAAGTTTCCTAAGCATGAACCTTGGGGGACACATTCAAACCATAGCAAATGTCTTCTCCGAGTCCCTGATGATGTAGCAGAGCTACTCATCCATCCAACAAAATACATTTCAAATTTCAAGGGAACATGACTAATCCCACGAGATACTCAGTACCTAGGCCCTGTAAAGACCAAGACTTTAAAACAATCAACCTATGACCAAAATGCCAAGCTGCATACAAAATCCTCATGGCAACAGTTTGACTTGAGAGGACCAATATACATGACACAAATTCAGGCCTGTGTATTCAAGAGCATACAAGAATTTGGGAAGTTATATAAAAATCATGGAAAAATGTTTTTTTTTTCTTTTTCTCCTTGTTCATAGCTAATTGTTCTATGTTACATCCAATTGAGTCTCATCCAATTGAAATTCAGTGCCCTGAGTTTCTAATTTGAATTTGGAATCTCTGTAATAAAACAAGTATATGCCACAGGACAGACTGAGACAGTAAAAGGGCACCAATGTCATTTGCTGGCCAGTAACCTCCAATTGCAAGGAGTAAGAGATGTATCTTGGGCAGTTAATGTCATTCATAATAGCCAAACTTTGCCCTAGTTTTTAAAAAAATTCTGTAAAATACTTCTAGATTATGACATCTGCCTAGCAGTTTCACATTTAGCTTGTCCACTTCTTACTATAAAGACTACGAAGAGATAGGGAAAAAAAGTAAAAACTGACCACAATCCAAAATTAAATCATAGTATCTTCTAATTTAGATGGTCTCTTTTATTTGCCTAGAAACACTCAGGATTTTTGTCTTCAACCTTATAATTTTTTTTTTATTTCAGCATATAACAGGGGTACAAATGTTTGGGTTACATATACTGCCTTTGTCCCACAGAGTCAGAGCTTCAAGCATGTCCACCCCCCAGATGGTGCGCACTGCACCCATTAGGTATGGATATACCCATCCTCTTCTCCCCCCACATCTGTCTGACACCCAATGAATGTTACTGCTATATGTGCACTTAAGTCTTGATCAATTAATACCAATTTGATGGCGAATACATGTGCTTGTTTTTCCATTCTTGTGATACTTCACTTAGTAGAATGGGTTCCAGCTCTATCCAGGATAACACAAGAGGTGATAGTTCACCGTTGCTTTTTGTGGCCGAGTAGTACTCCATGTTATACATATGCCACATTTTATTAATCCACTCATGTATTGATGGGCACTTGAGTTGTTTCCACATCTTTGCAATTGTGAATTCAGTTGCTATAAACATTCAAGTGCAGATATCTTTTTTATAGAATGCCTTTTTTTCCTTTGGGTAGATGCCCAGTAATGGGATTGCTGGATGAAATGGTAGCTCTACTTTTAGCTCTTTGAGGTATCTCCATATTGCTTTCCACAGAGGTTGTACTAGTTTGCAGTCCCACCATCAGTGTATGAGTGTACCTGTCTCTCCATATCCACGCCAACATTTATTGTTTTGGGACTTTTTGATAAAGGCCATTCTCACGGGAGTTCAGTGATATCTCATGGTGGTTTTGATTTGCATTTCCCTGCTGATTAGAGATGATGAGCATTTTTTCATATGTTTGTTGGCCAATAGTCTGTCTTCTTTTGAAAAGTTTCTGTTCATGTCCATTGCCCACTTTTTAATGGGGTTGTTTGATTTTTTTTCTTGCTGATTTTCCAGAGTTCTATATAGATTCTAGTTATCAGCCCTTTATCAGATGTGTAGCATGCAAATATTTCCTCCCATTCTGCAGGTTGTCTGCTTGCTCTTGTGATAGTTTCCTTGGCTATGCAGTAGCTAAAATTAAGAATTTCAATTAAAGAACTACTTATAAATATATGGGAAATATTAATGGATTTTTAAGTCCCCAGAGATTAGCATTAACAGGGAGCTATTAGGCTTGAGAGACAAGGGAAGGAAATTGTGGGGAACGGTATTCATGGGCAGACACAGCTATTGCTAGAGATGTAGCTTTGAAGCAGGGATGATTAAGGAGTAAATATTCTGATCCCTCTCTCATCTCACTTTCTTATCTCCATTAGCTAAACTCGGCCGGAAGTTAGGTAGCAAAGATGCCTTGGTGATATAGTGGGAAGAGGTAGGTTTTCCAGCATAACCAACAGTGCAGAGAAGGGTAAGTGATGAATATGAGGGAGAGGAGACAAACAGACTATGAGCAGCACAAAAATGCATGATGAGAAAAGGTTTTTGTGGCCCTGCTTTCAGGTAACAAGGAATAAACTAGATGATCTATCCAATATATGAAGCATTTATTGCATGAAGATATTTCTACAAATGGCTTATTTATAATGATTTGTAATGAACAGCTACTATTTGGCCAACACAACCTAATACCTTTTCTGAGAATTCCACCCTCCTTTACCAGCCCATCCACGTGGTCTGAAGAGCTAAGTCAGTACACAGTAAGGGAAAGAATAAAGCAGATGTGCAGTGATCACATGGGGAAAAACAGAGAATGAACATGTGTTTCAGACCATTCCTGAAACAGTATAAGGGCAGTATCATATTGCCCTTGCATCCCTAGAATGAGATTCCCTAGAATCTTTTAAATAAATGCATCCATTTTGCTTAAGTTTAATTAGAGTTTG
Source organism: Eulemur rufifrons (assembly GCF_041146395.1). Classification (NCBI taxonomy): domain Eukaryota; kingdom Metazoa; phylum Chordata; class Mammalia; order Primates; family Lemuridae; genus Eulemur; species Eulemur rufifrons. The sequence goes on from NC_090989.1 coordinate 265,546,215, forward strand.
GTTTCTGTTACTTAGAATCTAAAACAATAGATCTTAGCTTAAAACATTTATCTACTAGAATAAATATCCTCAAGAAAATAACATCATTCTAATATTCTCTCTTAAATCTGAGCTTACTTCAAGGAAATAAATTTAAAGTAATAATTGGCCATAGAAATGCAGTTTGAGTATATGCTAAGAAACATATATATTATATTCTGATCCTGCCTCAAGAAAGGTTAAAATGACTTTGCTTGTTTTGTTGTCTTTAGTTAGAAGGAGAATGTTTGTTCTTCCTCTCTGTTGCTATCATAAAACACATTGATTATCATATGAGCCACTTGGTTTTACTGTTTGTATCTGAGAGATGTTGCAATATTGAATAGGGAAGTCTCTGTCACAGAGGGAAAATTATTTGGACTATAAATGGTTATTTACAAATAAAGTCAAGTTATTCATCTGTGTTTTGATTATGTTTCTAATTATCAGAGCTGAGTGAGTCTTTGCATTTAGACATCTAGAGTCCCAAGTCCCCTTCTGGCAGATTTTGAATACCAGAGGATTTAATTTTCACTAACCATCACAAGCAAATATTTAATCCAATTTCCAAACTATTGCATTGTGATTCCTGCCCACTTATCTTTCACTAATCTCACAGAATCAACTTTAAAAATAAGGACATTTTAAATTCAATGGAATAAACATTGAATATTTTCATGTGCCAGGTACTGTGCTAGTGATTTGGGATACAAAAATAAATACAGTTCTGGTGTGTTTGCATATGAAAGGAAACCAAGATCCACAAAGGTTGGCCTCTATTTCCCATAAAGTCAGGACAGTGTTAATAGTAGAGGGCAAGCTGGGCACGGTGGCTCATGTCTATAATCCTAGCACTTTGGGAGGCGGAGGTGGGAGGATCGCTTGAGGCCAGGAGTTCAAGACCAGCCTGGGCAACAGAAAGACCCAGCCTCTACAAGACATAGAAAAATTAGCCAAGCATGGTGGCATGCACTTGTAGTCCCAGCTACTTGGTGGGCTGAGGAAGGAGGATTGCTTAAGTCCAGGAGTTTGGGGTTGCAGTGAGCTATGATGCTGCCACTGTAGTCTAGCCAAGGCAACAGAGTGAGACCCTGTCTCAAAAATAAATAAATTAAAATAAATTAAAAAAACTAAGAGTAGAGGGCAACGGGGAAGAAAAGAAGATTCACGGTAGAGAAAGGACATAAGGAAAAGAGCAAAGTTTAGGATTTGCCATTAAAATAAAGGCTAGCATTAATCAATCAGTGAACAAATTGCTTCACATACATTTCCTTTTTAATCCTTTTTTTTTTTTTTTTTTTTTTAGAGAAAGAGTTTAGAGACAGGGTCTCACTCTGTCTCCCAGTCTGGAGTACAATGGCCTGACCATAGCTCACTGCAGCCTCGAACTCCTGGGCTCCAGCAATCCTCCTGCCTCAGCCTCCTGAGTAGCTGGGACTACAGATGCACACCACCATGCCTAGCTAATTTTGTTTATGGGGTCTCACTATGCTGCCCAGGCTGGGCTCAAACTTCTGGGCTCAAACCATCCTGTCACCTCAGCCTCCCAAAGTGCTAGGATTACAAGTGTGAGCCACTATGCCCAGCCTGCCTTTTTAATTCTTAAAACAATCCTTTGATGTATATACTATTGGTCCTTATTCCAGAGATTAAGCAATTGAGGTTCAGAGAGGTTAAATGATTTGCCCAAGGTCACACAGCCTAGTGAATTGTAGAATCAAGTTACAACCCACTATCTGTAAAAGGAATTAACTAGAAAGAAGTAAAGAACTGCTGCATGGCACTAAGGGCCATGCTCAGTTTAACATCTATGAATTTACAGTGACACACATTTGTAGAACTATGCCATTTTTTTCAGCAAGGCTTAGCTACTCAAGAAAAGGAATGAAGACATTCAATCATTTAATTCTCCCAGGACTGACTGAGGACAGATCTGGTGGTTATGGTTAAAGCACAGTGGTAGCAAAAGAATTTTTTAATTGAATGCAGTGAAGAGTCCTGTGGAAATCAATGTTAGATTAGGAAGAGGAGATAGTGCCACCAGTTGAGTTCTGATTTAGTAGAAAAATGAAGCTGGATTGACAGACAACGGTATTCAGTAAAGACAAAGGAAAGACTGAATGGAGGTCAAGAAGTGAAAAAGATGAAAGAATAGTAAGTACAATCAGAATTGGAAATCCAAATGGGATTTTAAACGTAAAATTATGGAAGTCAAGATGGCTGACTCCCACAGCTTCTAACCCATCCCAAGTGATTAGACCAAACTAAGCTTGGTAATCCCTGTCTCACTACTAAAGACTGATTTAGGACTAGGTCTATAATCTATAAAAATCTTAGTGTTATGAGGGCAAGTCTGGGGAGCTTCTAAGAAAATTTTTTTTGCTTACTATAAAAAGGAGGCACAGGAAAAAACTCAGCTCCCATTCTTTATTCAGATGCTACAGCATCTTGGCGTTTTGCCTGAAACTATTGTAGCCATCTTGCTACCAACTTAAGGATAAAGCCAATATAGAGAAGAGGACAGAGCCCAAGGGGATTGCAGAGAAACAAAATCAGAGCCCTGATGGATATACCTGAAGCTGCTTTACGTATGAATTTCTTATTATGTGAGTTATAAACTTCTTTATCTTTTAGGTAAATTAAACTGGAGTTCTCTGTTAATTACAGCCATAGGCATCCTAAATGATTCAAGGATGCTTTTAGATGATGACAGAATATTTTTACAACTGTAAGTTAACTAGTATGAAGTAAAATCTGAAGATAAAAAGCAGAAGATTCGAGAATGAGCTGATCCAAACAGCATGAGTCTTAGGGGAAAGTTTTGGATTGATGAGGTAAGACGAACAGTCTAGGAACAGCAATAGTCTAGGATGCTAAAACACATTTTTATATATGTAATAATAAACATAATTTATTCATATAATCAACTCTTGAATGCCTACAAAATACCAGAATTATGCCCTGCGCTGAGGACACACAGTGAGCAAAAGTAGGTATGTTCTTGGCCCTAATGAAGCTTGGAGTCCATTGGGGGACACAGACATTAATCAAATAATCACACAAACAAATATAAAATTACATCTGTCACAAGTAAAATTACACCTGCTGCAAAAGAGAGGTTTAGATTTCTAGATTGAGGTGGAAAAATGCATACACTACAAATCATTCCTTCTTATTCCAAATGAATATAAATGCTACATAAAAATTATATAGGAAAATGTTTAAAAATACAGAGCTTGAAAGAGAGAGGCCTTAAGGTATGAGAAACAGAGAAGGAACCCATAGTGTTCAGTGAAAGTTGAAGGAGGAAGCCCATAGAGGACCTAGATGAGACACAGCTCCTTGGGACTAGGATTTTAGTACCCTATGTTGAAGGAAGCTGAAACCATAAGACTCAAATGCTATGCTGAGTCAGAATCAGGTTCATTCTGTAAAACTGAGCACTGGGAATGTGCTGTTTATGAATGTACTAGGATTGGAGGATCTCCACCCATTTGTCCCTAGCCTTGGACCAGAATCCTCTATCTGTACCTTACATAACATAGGGAGCAGATTGCTTTTCTCTAGTTGACCAAAACTTCAGAGTGGGAAGATGGAATGTAGGGGGTTTGAAATAGCCATTGTAGAGAATTGTGCTTCATTTAAGGCAAGGAAGCAAAGAGAGAGCACTGAGTTTATAGCTGAACTGCTGTGACCTATTGTGTGACTTCCTCCAACAGCATTTGGTGTAGACAGATGTGGAAGGAACAGATAAGTGAATTCCATTGCGATCAGGGATTTGCCAGACCAAGGTGATGAATAAAACAGAGGTAAAAGAGAATTTTGACTACAGGAAGGAGTGTTTTTGAAATCCTGAACTCTAGATTCTAAACTGGAGACGAAAAAGGAAATGAAGAAAAAAGATGCTAGAAGAGTTCTTAGATTATATGTTAAAAAGAGGTCGAAGGAAATTCTAGCAGGAGTGTTGAATAAGCAACTGTAAGGAAAGGAGATGGTGGTCACAGATAATGACATATGAATTAGTGATTTTTAAGTGGATCAATTAGAAGTGCTAATGATTAACATTCAAGAGCATGGCAGAAGCAGAGAGGAGGAGGAGATCATGAGGGGGATCCTGATTAGGAGATCAAGGAGCTCAGAGTTAATGGCATAGAATGGGTCATCTGTGCCATCATCATCCACAGGTATTGTGAAAAGATGGGAGGAATCAAGATGAAGACGACTAGCCAGGTACCAACACAAGCAACACAAGACCATGATTCTCAAGAGAAGGAAAATGTGTAAGATGAATTTCACCTTTTCTCTGGATTGTTGCCTGAGGGCAATTTCCAGATGACTAAGTAGGAGGTGAAGCCCAAGGTGAGCACAACAGCCTCTCTGAGCTAATGAGGGCTTGGAACTACTGAAGTAGCTGGAGTTTGTACATCCTGGTTTGAGAGAAGCAGCAGCTGCACAAAGGAGGGGTCCAGAAGTCTGCATGGAGGCGTACAGTTGGATATTGACTAAAGGCTCAGCTGTATATACACAGAGTGAGACTCCACAAGGTCCAGGGAAGAGTAGCTGATGCAGGACTGAGAGCTGATTAGAGATAAGAAAGGTCACACAGGGATGAGATGTTGAGTTTTTCATAATAGCCAAAAAGTGGATACTATCCAAAGTCTATCAACTGATGAATGGATAAATAAAATCTGGTATGCCTATACAATGGAATATTATTCAACCGGTGTAGAGAAGCCTTGTTGAGAATCCTGGACATTAAGTTGAGACTTCAGAAATGTCATGTCTTAGGAACAAGGACCAGAACCTTTAGTAAATGCCAAACCTTAAGAATAAGGAGAGCAAACGGAAAAAAATATTTGAAGACACGATGGCTATAAATTCCTAAAATTGGCAATAAACAGAAACCTACAGATCCAAGAAGCCCAGAAAACCCAAGTAGCACAAACTAAAAGAAAATCAAAATCAAACCTAGGTATATCACAGTCATTCTTTTTTATGGCTTTTTTACTCAACTACATATATACCTCCCCCCTTCTGTTGGGTATATAGGTTGTTTCCTGTCATTAAAATTTTCCCAACCCTCATAAAATCCCTCAATGCCTTCCTATTGCTCTTAGAGTAAGGTCAAAATCTTTAACACAGTCAACAAGGTCCCAAAGGATTTAGAGCCTCCCTCTCTCCTTCCACCTCATTCTTTCCCAGTTCTTCTCTACACTGAGCAACCATGACCACCTTTGAATTCCTCAAATGTGCCACTGTCCTACCTCATGGTTTTCACATGTGTAGGTAGGCCCTACATTATATATTGCAATGATCAACGTTTTAATTAGTCATGTGATTATCTAAAATACAAATTTTTAAATGTATGTATCCTCACATAGATAGCAACCTTCATGAAGGCAGAGACTATACCTGTCTTGTGCACTGATATATTCCCAGTGGTAAATGTTGTCCCTGGAGCATAGATATGCAAAGATAATTGTGGAATTAAAGAATAAATGCATAAATAATAGGATTCTACCTTTATGTGAATTTTTTAACCACTTAGTGTATTTGATAACTTTATTCATTGGATTCCCATATTTCTTAAGTTATCATTAAGTATTTCCTTTTTGTAAAACCTTCTTCATTATACCCTCTAATTACCTATTATGTTAAATAATTAAAACAACTTAATTATGCACATATTTTTCTTTAATTCAGGCCTTTTACTTAACTATTTTATTAAGTCTAGTAATTTTTAGATTTATGCTTTGGAGTTTTCTTGTTAAACATCCACAATGACTGTGACTTATGATACTTTAAATAATACTGTTATATTTGATCACATATTATTATTATTCTCATATTCACTTTTAGTAGTTACATTTCAACTTTGAACCAATACTCACTTCAATACAGTACTTTGAATCAATATTCATTTCATGTTTTTAAAAATTTCCTAGAGGATGGGTGCTTTAATATATTTTTAAAAATCAATCTCTGTGTCTTTTTTACCATTTGTCCTTTCAAACTTATGGAGCTTTATTACAGATAAAGATGCTCACCTACATATTTTTGTTAGTTGTAAAACTGGGGTGTTGGGCTAAAACTAAGGCAAAATTGATTTTTCCCTTTGCTGGGTTATGGAGAAATTGAGGGGCCTGGACTCCTTTGCAGGGTACAAGGTCAAAAGCCTTGCGGGATGTGAACAAGTTCCTACAACTTGGTAATAGGGTGGGGGTAACAAGACAGATGCCCTGGAGGGTCCTGGGGATGAGGAATAGGTTTTGGTTTGTCAACCCTGGAAATATTCATATCTAATATCCAGGATTTTCTTTTCTATGTTGAATCTCCTTTTGTTATCAGGTATTGTTAGTAGAGTTTGGTTAATTGTTACAATCCGATCTTAGCTGAGCACTGGGTATTAACTGATGGGCATATGTCCAGATTTGGGATAAAACTGTACAGGGAGAGCAGTCATGGGACATTATTATCCAAAGATCAGAGACACAGGCCAGAGGGAGGCTGCTGGCCCAGGCACACACACTGTGAAAACCAGGACTGACCTGCGGAACACGTGAGTATTCTACATGGAGTCCCAGAGGCCTTAGGACTGTGGTCAAGCATAATGAGGGCATAGATCTCTTCACTTAGAAGTAAGGGGAAGCACTGCTTCTGACAACCGTAGAGGTCAGCAACCTCTGGGTTACAAACCAATAAATTCCTTTAGTAGGTAGTCAGTGAGACAGAATCTACTTTTCCAGATGCTTTCACGTCTTCCTGCTGTCCTGTCCTATGATTACTGTTCTAAAGCTCTAACTGATAATTTTGTTTTAGAAAACACTCAATATAGATGAAGGTATAAGAAATGCAACATCTTTCTATATAGTGATATGTGCAAATAGCTACAAAATATTTGTGTAATTAAACCTAAGTAATTCTACTCAATGGAAACATCTTAAAATAATCAAAAAAGATATAGGGGAAAACACAAAATGGAGTAAAAAATAAAGTAAATTTGGGTAAGCAAAAATGTCTTAAAACCTTGGGATGAAAAACAAAAAAGTATTGATTGATTAATAAGGATAACACTGATTAATAGTGATAAGGAGAAATGTATGTTACTTAAACCATTGACGTAGTATAAAAGTTTTGGAATCATATAAAATTAGAGAGATGAGTAAAATAGGCATAAACCTGAGTGTAAAACAACAAATAATATTTTAAGCAATTAAAAGTAATTAAATATTTAAAATATGAAATTGCAAAAGGACAATAGTATATTATCTGCAAAACAGGCTCCCTTGGCTTAAAGTTCCTGGTAGAATGGAGAGTAGCCGACCACTGTATAGGCAGTGGGACACTCTTCACTATCCTTTATTACTTACGCTTCACTATCTATACTTATGTCGAGAGTAGGGCTTACATCTTCCTTAGCAAACATTAATAGCCCTTAGTAGTAGCTGCCTTTTGTACTTGTACATACATACCAAAGCATGGAAACATTACGTGCAAACAAATTGTCCATCATACTGTGATTTATACCAGCAAAAACGAAGAAAACCTAAAATGACCAGGAGTGGAGAAAACAGTTCAACATCCTATCACACATTAGTTGAGGGACATACTTTGGAACCCTTAGACAACTGTGATTTTAAAAATGCAACCTGGGAAAATTCTTACAATTGACTAAGAAAGGTAAAAACAACATAAAATATACAAATGTAATGAGCATAGGTCCAATTTATAAAACACACCGAGAGCTAATATAACAAAATGCTAATAATAACCTTGTTATGGTAACAGGTTATGGATTTTTTCTTTTTGTGGTAGGGTGAAGTTACTTTTAATAAGAAAAATTGTATGTGAAAATATATGTGAAGTCTCTTGTTTGCTTTTATGGGTTTTTTGGGCCATACCCCAAATCTTCAAGGTGTTTAGGGCTATGTTGCAGCCAGGCACCCACGGAATCCCACTTTCAGCCTTTCCAGTGGGTGCTCCCAAAGGGTTCAAATCCCTAGACCTGTTACCATCTTGATTCAGCCATATAAATGTTTTAAAGGAGGAACACCAAAAAGAGAATGCTCTTGTGGAATAGATGAATAATAAGCCTCCAGAAGAAAAAGAGTGATGTTCTAATATTGAACTACATACATTTTTATTTCCAGATAAAGATCACCCTTTGAAAAAACTAAGGAGCCTGCCTGTCTCTGCGGAGGCAAGCTGAAAACAGAATTATGCTAAGTGGACAGGTCACCCCTCTGGCTATGGCAGAAAGTAGCAGAGAAGTGGACAGAAAGTACCAGAATCTGGAGTTTCACCAGTTTGTGATAACCACAGATCCTCACGGAGCCTTCCCTGGGCAAAAGGAACAGAAAAAGGGGTGGATGTTCTGTCTTCCCCAGATTCCAGCCCACCCTTTCCACTCTCCGGAGTCTACCATGTGTGCATTCAGAACTCCACCCTCTCTTCCTCTCCATTTCCAATCTTCCCAGTCAAGTGTTCTGCAACAAATGGACAAGTTAAGATGTCATACCGTGTCTCCCTGCTAGTAATTAAAGTGACATGAGCAGATTAAACTTATGTTTATTCAGCACATGTTTGGATTTTACTTCAGGCCCAGAGACATCTGTGGACCTGTATAGGCCAATAATTTGATGCCATAGGTAGGCTAATCACTGGTGTACCTTGAAACAGATATTGTTAGGTATGTGTGCAACCTTTACTTAAAAGAGAGACTGACTGAATGCTGCCCCAGGAGGACCATGGCCACAGTCCCCAGCCTCTTCTGCACTGTCCCAGGATGAAAGACCTACCAATTGTGACTCCAGCATGCTCTTAGAAGCCTCTTTCTCCCATCCCAGGTGCTTATCCAAGCAAAACTCTCCTAACCACCTACAGAAGTCTCCCTGATAGGAGTGCTAAATACAATTTTGCCCATCTAGTTACATTCCTAGTAATGCTCTAGCACCCCTATGATTAGAGACCCAGGTAGCTGTCTTGTTGGGTTGCCTGTTTCCTCATTAAAGGAAGTAAGCTCATGGAAAAAATCATAGTGGTTGATTTTTTTTTTTTTTTTTTTTTTTTTTGAGACAGAGTCTCACTCTGTTGCCCAGGCTAGAGTGAGTGCCGTGGCGTCAGCCTAGCTCACAGCAACCTCAAACTCCTGAGCTCAAGCGATCCTACTGCCTCAGCCTCCCGAGTAGCTGGGACTACAGGCATGCACCACCATGCCCGGCTGATTTTTTCTATATATATATTTTTAGCTGTCCATATAATTTCTTTCTATTTTTAGTAGAGATGGGGTCTCGCTCTTGCTCAGGCTGGTCTCGAACTCCTGAGCTCAAACGATCCGCCCACCTCGGCCTCCCAGAGTGCTAGGATTACAGGCGTGAGCCACCGCGCCCGGCCATAGTGGTTGATTTTGAAGTAAGGGGAAAGGTTGCCTAGGAAGGAGCACAAGGAAACTTTCTGGGTGAAAATATGCTCTATATCATAATAGGGGCTTGGGCTACACATGGGATGTGTTTGTTAAAACTCAGGAAATTAACACTTGAGATTTGTGTATTTTGTTGTATGTAAATGTTATATGAAAAGAAAAATTATAAACTAACATTTAACTCTTATTGATGGTTTACATGATACAGAATGGTGATTCTGTATATATTACATATTAAGGCCTATAATTTTCTTTGAATTGCATCAACAAAAAGAAGATGGATTAATGGATGGTAAGAGAGTTGAGTAGACAGATATGTGACAAAGCAAACATAGTAAAATGTTAATAATAGAATATACATGGTGGGCATAGGGGTGTTCAATGTAATAGTTGTTCAACTTAGCTGGATGTTTAAACGTTCTAGATAATAAAATGCTAGAGGGAAAAAGAAATTAATTCATATTCTCAGGCACAGCTCCAAATAAATTATGAAGTAACTATATTACATTGCTATATCAGCCTCCAATGACCTCTTCCACTCCTGATCATTTTACGTATTCGGAGTTCCAACTTAATTTTCCCAAAAATACAATTACCTACATTGTTTCAGTGCACTGCTAATCCTGTGAACATCACAAGGTTTAACTTCAATTACTTTGCCTCATCTGGATGGAGTAGGAGAGTGCTACTAATAGTTAAGGTTCTTTGGTTGCGATCACAAGAAACTGACTCTAACTTAAGCAATGGGGAATTTATGGGAAGGACATAGGGAAGCTCACAGGACCCACAGGATTGAAGGAAGGCTTGGAAACCAGGCATGGAACATACAGAAACTAGACTGCTCCAGAGAGTTTAGTAGCAGGAAGTATAGTATTGCCCCAGAGACTAAGGATTTAATACTTCCCTAGTTCACATCCTGGAACCCACATTGGTGCACCTAAACCTAGATCACTTTATGTCTTTGGATCTATTTTCTGAGGGAAGTTCTTCTCTGGATGTTAATGAAGATGAGACAGACGTAGGTCCAGCTGTTTGCCCAGTGCATTATATCTGAACCTGAGCAAGCCCAAGGAACCAGCCTGACCCTCCCTAGTGTCACTGTCTCTAGAACAGCAGTTCTTAACAGGTGCTCTAGGATGACTGCTTCTTAAGAGAGCTGCTACCTAGACACAGGAGAGTAACAAATATATGTAAAGCAGGGTAAGCCATTTTAAGCAACTGGATTTGAATGAACTAACCATTTCATCCAGAATTTTTGAACAGGGAAGGGAGACTTGGCCCTGGAGCTGCACGTTGGGACCGTGCTCATGTGAGTCAGGAGAAAGTCTGGCTCTAAGGCTGACACACTAGCACAGTTGTTGCTGTTGCCTCTCAGGAGAATTTGGAGCACACCCAGCAAGAACTGGCCCTCCAGCATGAGGGGCCAGAGGCCAGCTGGAATTGTTCTTTTCATGGGTACCACACCCCTGGATTTTCAGGGTGTCCTCACACCACCGGCTCCATTGCAAAAGGGCACACCCATGGGCAGATAGCAACCTGGGGGGTTCCCATCACCACTTGATTTTCCAAGCTCTGACTTCATTTTTCTCCAGAGCATTTTCTCCTCATTTTTCTGGTCACCAGGGGACCATATCTGCTTTATTTGGCTATGTTTGTCCTTCAATATGGAACATTAACTGGGTTAAGAGTCTACAGCTGCCGGTTTGTATTCAGAAAATGTTTATTCTAGTTCTGGCTTCATAAATTATTATTTGAGTTTGGGAAAATCATTCAAACATTTCTGAATTGTAGTTTCTTCATCTATTTAAAAAAATCTATTCTACTTTAGATTATTATGAGGATTAAATGTCAAAACTTTTGGCCATTCAACTACAGGCATTAGTATGTTTCTGATAAAATTACATAAGTGCTATATATACATATATATTAAATATTGACCACTTCTTTTAAATTTTAAGTCTAGTGTTTGCCTGTAATCTCTTTAGATTGCTTTAAAAATATATAAAAGATTAAGTGTAATGACTATAAAAAAGATACGTATGTATTTTGGTTTTAAATAAAGAAAAACTCCAAAAAATTAAAAAATTACCCATAATCTTATCATAGTGTGAATTTTGGAAAACTATGCATGTATTTGCATATATGTGTGCAAACATACAAGGATCAGAGATACATGTTATTTTGTAAACTCCATTTTTATTTCACAATATGTCACAAATGTGGACATGTGAAAAACAGTTTGCAAAATGTGGAATACCTTGCAAATGTTTCATATTATTGTCACTATAATAATTATTTTTACTATTCACCCAGCAAAATCTATTAATTTTCTAGGATAGTGATTAGTTGCAAGATTATGTTTCCATTCTTAAAAAGCAGCATTGTATTTAAAAGAAAACAAGCCAAAATGTACAGAATGCTGAGAGCTAAACAAAGAGTCTAATGCCTCTGAAAAGGACTCGCAGATGTGAATTTGCTAAAGGACCGTGCTCCAGTGAATGGGAATCTGGGTTTTGGAGTCATGTAGGCTTTATCTGAATTCTAGCTCTGCCTCTCTAAGTCTCTGTTTTCCTGTCTATTAACAAAACAAAATATAGTTCTTAGCCTAAACTTTTTTTCATTTAATACTTAAAACACAAATAGGGAAAAATAATAAGCAGTACCTAGCATATATTACTATATATGTTAATATTAGATTATGAATATTTAAATAATGAAAAGAGGCCTTCAAAAATACTGATGATGCTATGGCTTTCATGATTTAATTTAGGGAAATGACATCAATCCACTGACCCTGTCTTCCCTCTTTACCTGGATAGAAAATTGGACCATGAAAGTCTTTCCTAGTACCATTTTACTAATAGGATAAATGAAAATACATGATCAGGAATTTCACAAAAAGTATAATCATTGCTTCTAGTAATTATGAATGTAAACCTTCATATTAAGGAAATAGTAGTGTTACTATAAATTATCATAATTCATAAATTATGATAAATTATCATGACAATATATAATGATAACATAATTTTTACCTATTATTTTATTAAAGGAAAACAAACATGAGAAGCGCTCTAGTGGCAAGTATCCAGTGAAATAAGCGTTCTCATTCACTGGGTTAGCAGCGAAAAGTGCTATAGTATTTTAGAAAGTAACTTGATAGTATGTATTAAGATCATTTAAAAACTAATAGTCACCAATAATTTCAGTTCTAGGATTATTTAACAAAATTTAGATTATAATAGAGTCTTTATCGTGGATAAAGTTATATGTTTATGTTAGTGAAAAATAATACAATTGTCTGACAACAGGGAATAACTAAGAAAATAGTACATCCATTCAGTATAACATTTAGTCATTAAAATATGTTTAAAGTAAGTTTCTAATAACATAAAAAATGCTTGTTATGATGGTATTAAAATACAAATTAAAGAATACTTCCTAGGCCTTGTTATTTTGTTTCTCATGCCTAAAAATGGAGATATCCACTGAGACCTTATTTTTGTTTACAGTGAGAATGTGTAGCTTATCTTCATTCTTCTTCTATTCATTTGCATCCTGAAGGAATCTCCATCTCAGAAACACTCATGTGCACAGCCTTTCAGGGTGGCTCCAGATCTTGGACTATAATAGGAAACTGGGTGCAGCGTAAAGATTTATTTTGCTCAGACGTACCACCATGGAAGGCTTCCCTGCACCCTCCATATTCTTTTTATTTCTCTCCTCACATATAACCTCTTTGCTTGAAGCAAACGCACATGTTGGGCAATAACCCATCACTGTACTCTCCTTTAATCCATGTAACTGTCAAGTTGCTGTCACTGGGTGAAAAAAAGAAGCTATCTTATGGGGAATAAAAGTTTGAGAAGGAGGAAAGTATATCTGACACTCTTGTTTCAAAAGAATTCACATACATGAAGTGAGGAGGGAAACTGCCCTGTTCTGGCCACTGAATCTTCTGTTTCTCAGAGCTAAGGCCAGGTGGTGGAAAGTCAAAATCTCTCTCTGCTTTATTTTCCAGCCTGCCATGCTCTGTGTAGTTAGTAGGGAAGTGTGTATAGTCATGGTCTTTTAGTCTCAATCCAGCCTCCGTTTCATTGCAGGTGGTAGAATTTCATTCTGTTCTCTGAAAGGTGACATCCTATTACCCTTAGTTTTCAGGACCTTTATTTTTAGGGTCTTTATTTAATTAGGTTTATATACCATCAATACCCTAATGGAATACTGGGGAAAGCATATCATACACTGAGTTTTACAAGCAAATTCGGTGGTGCCAACTCTAAGTAGGTGTTGTTAAAATAAACAGTTGCCATTACCTAGGAGTGTTTGAAACATCTTGACCACAGATTACTGTTTTAAATTAGTTGCTGAGAGTATCTGATTGTAAATAGATTTTTACATTCCTTTGGAAATTCAATGCATATCACTTTGTTTAATTACATAATTTCTTTTCATAAAAACATATTTGGAGTTCTGCTACTCTCATATCCATTTCTGAATGTGTCTTCATTTCACTAGACAGGTGGTCCTGAGGAGAACTTAATTGAGATGATTGGAGAAATAAGTAATGTAAAAAGAGAAAAATCATTTTGTTTTGCCTATGGGCTTTTTTTAATGGTGACACCAGCTGAATTAGATTACTTTGCTTCAAGAACAGAAAAGTTCATTGAAAATAGCAGAGACATTATCTTCTAGATGTAGACAAATGGAAATGGCAGCCAATGATATATTAATAAAATTGTAGGTTTATTTAACCTAAAGAAAGCTTGGAAGTTGGAACTGCATGCAAATCTGCAAGCCACTAAAAACACTGGAGAAAGATGAAACAATGGCAGCGGCATGCCAAAAGGTTTCAATTAAATATAAGGCCACGAGTGCAATTTAATTGGGATTTCCTTCCAGCGCCAGAAATGAGGCCTCTTGCTCTGTCAGAGCTGTGCCTTGCTGTGGCTTATGTGTGAACAGCTACATGCTGAGGGTCTTGCAGTCACTCTTTACATCAAAGCTGTAAGCTACTCCAGTGACTTTAAAGCAAGTTAAATAAACACCCATCAGGGAAAAGAGGAAAAGCTGTGATTGTGAAACAAGCAGAGTGTTTGGAACAATGAGAAGCAGGAGATATTATAGAGAACCACTTCATCCACCCCATGTGGCATGCCCAGGGACGTGACTTTCCAAAATTTCTCAGAACCAGGCTGTGGGGAACACAGCAACGCATGGCCCATGACTCCTTTCAAGAAAGGACTTGCTGCCCAGCTACAGGGAATGTGGTCATCAGTGAGAGCCTCCAAATGGCAGCTCCTTCAGGGCCAGCCTCAGTGACCTAGAGAGGCTTTGCCCAGGGTCTTCTCCTTCTCAGGATGGTCTAAGAATTGGTTATTCAATGACCAAGGAAGATGGGCGTATAAAGGCTTGGCCATCAATGTACACAGTATGATTCCAGGTACTAAAATAAAGTTTTAAAAAATAGAAAAAGGATATGAAATAAATAAAGGTAAGGAATAAAATAGTATCAGATGAGAGGATTAATATACAAAGCATGTTCTATAAAATCCTGTAAACTTGATAGCAGTGGGCTACAAATTTGAGCTTAATAAGAACTGTGTCCTCTGAATTAATAACAAATGAGTAAATGAATGAATAAATAAAATATATAAAGACTACAAAAGTTACTAAGGAAGGTAACAATAGTTGAAGATAGGAAAAGACCAATTGTGATACAGGTTGTAAAGATAATCTTGCAAATATTCTTCCCAAAATAACCCACGAATTTAATGCAATTCTAATCAAAGTTCCAAAAGGTTTAGGAAATTGACAAAAATAGTCTGAAGTTCATCTGAAAGAAAAAACAGACAGTAACAGCTACAATATTTTGAACTAGCTTGGGGAATTGCATAGCCAGATTTGAAAATGTAATGAAAAAATATTAAGCATAATGTATGCTGTGGGCAGAAAAGACAAATGATAAAATCACACTAAATAAGAGGCAGAAACAGATCCATCTGACCCGATTTGTATACCCCATTTCTATACATCAGAATTTAGTACAAAAATCTCATAATTGTGAAATTTTGATAGGGCTCAGAATAGACAGCTTATATCTCTCTTACATTGTGTTGACTACAGCAGCTAAACTGAGGCTGGAGGTTCCAAGGTAGCTTTGATCACATCTGGTGCCTTAGATGAAGTGGCTGGATTAGATGGGGACTGGCTGAACCTCTCTGTCTCTCTCTGTCTCTCTCCCCTCCAACCTTTAATGGACTCTCATCATTCAGTAATCCAGTGTTAGTTTCTTATATAATAGCTGTCCCAAGAGAACTAAAACAGAAGCTCCCCAGCCCACAAGCAGCATGGCACAATTATAACTGCATTCTATTGGACAAAGCAAGTCACATCAGCCCAGACTCAAGGAAAAGGCAAGTAGGCTCTTGATTGGAGGGGTTTCATGTGCATACAAGGATGGGAGGAATTGCTCATGTCCACTTCTGCAACCTACCAGAATAAAGTTTGTTGTCATAATGACAGACACACCCATACATCTCCAGTCCCAGTTGGTTTTGCAGATTAATCACACCAAATATTCCCTTTCAGCGAATAGAAAAATAAGGAATGCTTTCCAACTCATTTTATGATGCTTACATAACAATTCCAAAAATCATACTAAAGTACTGCAAGCAGAATAAGCCAGACTTATTTTAAAACGTAAATTTAAAAGTTCCTAAATATTATTAAATTGAATCAGTGATATGTAAAATAAATAATACATTGAGTCCAATGTCAGATGAGTTCATATCAGAAAACTTAATTAGTATAATTCAACCACCTTAGCAAAATAAGAGGGAAAAAAAATGAACATTTCAATGGATGGGGGAAATGAATTTTTTATTATTCAAAAATAATTCATGATTTTAAAGAACTCAAAATAAAAATGAACTTCCTAAACCTGATAAACAGAATCTACTGAAAGCTTTTAACAGTCACCCCAAATGGCGAGAAGTTACAGCATTCCCTTTGAAAACAGGAACATGATAAAGATACCCACAATACTTCTATTCAACATTGTCTCAGGAGCCCTTGCCAGAGGGTTAAGGAAAGAAAAAAAGATAAGTGGCATACAGGTTGGAAAGAAAGAAACAAAAAACAATAGTGTTTCCCAATAGATAGTATTTTTTTCCTCTTAGAAATTCCAAGAAACTCTTCAAATAAACTCCCAGAGCAAACAATACAGTGAAGAAGATTGTTGGATAACGGTTACTATATAAAATCAATTGCATTGCCATGCATTAATAATCCAATGAAGTTGTACAGATCATTCAAGAAATGATAACAATAATTAGCTATTATATATTAAAAGTAAATCTTTGGCTTGGGTGGTGCAAATAGTTTGGTGTAACCAAACTATTTGTACCCCCATAATATTCTGAAATGTTTAAAAAATTCAAATAAATTCTTGAAAATTCGTGTTAATGTTTTAAACGAAACTATTGGACTATTAGAAACCATGGGTGAATTTTAGGTAAATGGAAAGAGATTTCCCAAATGTAAAAGCCATGGAAGGAGTCATAAAGCAAATAATTGATAAATTAGATTCCCTAAAATACATTAAATGATATAAAAATGTCATAACACTGGCTGGAAAATAGCCACAAATAAGACAAAGGGTTAATAACCCTTAATATATTATACAAAGCACACTTACACCCTCATCCCTCAGTATACACATCGGTTCCAGGATCTCTGCACATACCCAGATCAGCCCGTACTCAAGTCCCACAGTTGGCTCCATGGAAACCCTGTGTATGTGAAAAGTCAGCCCTCTATTTACTGTATTTTTGATCTGCACATTTGGTCGAAAAAATCCACCTATAGGTGGACCCACGCAGTTCAAACCCATATTATTCAAGGGTCAACTGTAAATCTTAAAATCCACTGGAAAAACACTAATGCTCCCTTAGAAATCTTAGCAAAGAAATACAAGCAAATAAAAAATTCATGCAAGAAAATGTCACTACTAAACATGAGAATAAAAGTTTAGCCTCACCAAAATAAAATAATTGCTTATTAAAATAGCAATGATGTGTTACTTTTCAACTATAAACACCAAATAACAACCAAGAAAATATAATTTGTGTGCTATGAGACAGGTTCTTTCATACACTGCTATTAGGAGTTGAAGCTGCAGAAGCATTCTCCAGGAAATATTTATCTAGCATAATTTAATAGTATCTATTGTATCTATTGCTTGACCAAGTAATGCTATACCTATTTATATATCCTAGAGAAATAATTATATGCGTGTACAAAGTTGCCTGTGGCATTAAACTATAGAAACACTAGATATGCAACAAATGTGAACTTACGATTCACCAATAATGTTTTCAAATTTTGTTGTGCTTGGGAACCCTTCTTCAAGGAGAATTTTGTGTAGAAGCCTAATATAAAAATTAGTTAAATATGGTGCTGCTCTGTTTGAAAAGTCCAAGGGGAACCTGTAACCAATCAGCTCAATGACCTTGCTCTCAATTCCTGCTTTCTCCAAGCCCTTGGCACCACTTTAACACGTGGCCCCCAGGACACTCATCTCTATGAATCCCCAAGACGACATGGGAAGCTATGGAAAAAAGCCACTGCTATCTAATATTGTAAGACTATTGAATTCAGACTTTGAAAAATTTGTAATCATAAGGGCAAAAACTCAGGCTATCACATCAAAATTAATACGCAAAACTATGCTCTCTATGATCTCAACTAG
Organism: Eulemur rufifrons; assembly: GCF_041146395.1. Classification (NCBI taxonomy): domain Eukaryota; kingdom Metazoa; phylum Chordata; class Mammalia; order Primates; family Lemuridae; genus Eulemur; species Eulemur rufifrons. Next base: position 265,564,406 of record NC_090989.1, read on the forward strand.
ATAAATATATGTATGTAAATTACAGTGATTATTTTGTTCTTTTAGTTAACTGTATTTTTCTATTTTTTTAAACTATATTTCTTTCATAATTAGGGGGAGATGGGAATCACTCACAAACATGCAGTTTTCATTCAGGCCCCTAAATTTATGCTAGAATTATTATATGCATCTATAGGAAAAAAACCTTGGAACTTTTAAGAAAATTTTATTAGAAACAAGCCAAAGAGCTCTCCAATAAACTACCTCTGGGACATTTATCCTCAGTGTTATTCAGGCACATCTGAAATCAATTACAGGCCCCCAACTGGCTTCAGGAACCTCTGTGCCTCCAGCCGTCCCCACAGCAAATTGCCTCAGCTGTGGTCAAAATCAAAATTTCTCAGTTGCCTTGGTTGACCTAGAAATGTTTTATGTAATTTGCCATTATCTGGAAGGGAAACAGTTGTTAGAAAATAAATCTTTCTTGACTTTGTCTTGTTAAAGTGGTGCCAAGAAATAGTCTTCATCATTTAGACACATACCAGAAAAAAAATAACAAGTATTTAGAAAATAAATGGAATCTCCAAAATAAATCCAAAGAAAAAAATCAGTTAATCAATCTCTAGAGACATAAAGTGAAGGGTGATTTGATTTGTAATCATTGAATACCAGAAATGGGCCATCTGTAAGAACTGTATATACAGAAATAAGAGATGGAACTTTTATTTCTGATTCAGTAAACATTTACCTAAAAATCTATAATATGAAGACATTGTACTAGGGGCTAGGAATAGAAATCCATGCATATTCAAGGTAAGGATAAAAGCAGAAATGTAAAGAAATGACTACAGTTTATTTAAGAGTGTTATAAAAAAAGGTGTTTGTAAGATGTTCTGGAAATTCAAAAGGGAAAGCCACTAACTTCTTTCCGAGGAGTGTAGGAACAGGGAAGGAAATTGTGAAGGGTGAATGGAAAGGGAGGATGGAACCCGAAATATCCAGTGCTTCTCAGAGGCAATGACAGTATTACAATCCTTTTGAAAAGGCAGAAAAATCAGGTAAGTATGTTCCATAAAAAGAAACTCACTGATCTAGTTTTACATTGACAACTAGTCTCAAATGAGCCCTTAGAGCCTCTTGGCAATTCAGCTGTATTTCTGCAGCTCATTCGCTCACCTACTCTCTGAGATGAGCAGTTTGTACCTTTTTCTCTCTCCTCAAATATCCCATGTGCCCTCCCCATCTTCTCTCTCAGACAATGACCCTGCTTCCTTTTTCACTGAGAAAACAGGCAATCAAAAAAGGCGTTGACATGCACCAACCACCATGTCTACTGACATATTGATATGTGTGCTCTTATTCGCTGCTGAATGTGGCTATGGAGGCCACACCCTCCACCGTGCAGAAGGTCTTATCCCTTTTGCCAACTCAAAAACAACATTGCTTCACCAATTATTCCATCTCCCCCCTGGATCTTCCATTTCCCTCTCTCTACTGAATCATTCACATAAGCATACAAAAAAATGCTAGAAGATCTTAAAATAAAACCTTCACTTGACCCCATGTTTCTTCCCAGCAACCATAATGCATCTCTGCCATCCTTTATTACAAAACTTCTATGGAAGGTTGCCTGTCCATGGTGGCTCCATCCTCTGTTGAATGCAGTCCAATCAGGCATTCCTCCCGACCACTCTGTTGAAGCAGCTTTCATAAACAACTTCAACCTATCTCCTCCACTTCACATCCTCTATCGCACACACCCCTTGCACTGCCACCATTTGACATACCATACATTTGCTTGCTCATTTGTTGTCTATCTACCCAAACTAGGCTGTCCACTCTAAGCACACTATCCCAAGGGCCCAGAACATTGCCTGGCATTTAACAGGTACCCAATAATGTTTGTTGAATGGATGGGTGGGAGAAATTAATTAACATGTCCAAGATCATGCAATTATCAAGTTGGGAAAAAGAGATTCAAACCCAGATAACCCTAACTTTAAAATCATCTGCCCCAAAGCTCCATGCTTCAATTGGGCCTCTGATGGGGGTGATTGGAAGAGATGGTGGTATCATTAGTAAAGTAAGGTCTACAACAAAAAAAAAAGAGTTGGGATGGAGAGTTGTGAAATTGTTTAGTATTTTGCAAAATAAGCATTGCATTAGAGAAATTGCCTGTTTACTCAGAGGTGAGTAATCTGGCAGTCTTGGATATCCAGTACACAATCCAGAATGAGAAATGGAACAACCACAGCCTCTAAATGACCTAAGCAGATGTCACAAAGCCGGAGTTTACACACAAGGAGCTTAGCAGCTTCTCTCAGAGCCACAAGTTGAGGGTGAGGTATTCCAGCCATAGAAACTTAGAAGCAACTAACTATGAGAATGGTACAAGAGGGAGCACGCCCCCGCACACATATGCACATAATTTCCGAAAGCTTTTGCAAGAACTCAAATGACCTGGTCTAGTTTCATTCAGCCTTAGCACAGCCCTTCGATCTCAATAGCTTTTCATGCCTTAGCAGTAATTCTCCTACAACACAGCAGAATACAGGCTATCACAAGACCATGATTATTCAGAACAAGGATCTGAGGTCGTAAAAATAAAACTAAGTTAATGTAGTATCTTCTTTTTAAGAAGGCAAACAGATAACTCACACAGAAAGATATCCATAGCATCTTTCTATGCAAGTTTTTAGAACTGGCATTTGAAGAGGTAAAATTTTTGGAAGAATATCTATTAAATAGAAGAGCTCAACCCCCAGCCATGCTGGATAAATGGGGCACTAGTGTATTTCTCCAAAGAATAAAAAAGATAATCAATAAATGGACTTGATTTTTATGTGTTTGACTCATGTCAAAGGTATTCAAGAGATAATACACATCACAACTCTAGCATCATGAAAGCAACATCAACAATCCAACATAAGCTGGTATTTGCTGGTCCAGGGGATGGGAGATTACTTACTTTATTACTTCTGTGATCTTCTAAAGAAAGAAAACAGTTTTATGAGTAACTTAGTATACTTCTTCCAAGTTAGAGATTGGTTTTTCTAAGATTGGCAGTGTAATAGTCTCAAAACTGGAAATAAACTAGCTGTACCAAAGGAAATTCCAGTATTCATGCTGTTAACTCTGCAGACCAGAAAGAGAGAGAAATAAGAGCTTAATATTAAAATTTTCAAATTTTTTCTACCTTCATTAGCACTTCTGGTCTCAGATTTCCCTACTGGCTTTACCGATAGTATATTAGAGCTTGTTTTTGTCACACATATGAAGATTTATTTAACTTGAAAGTCCTTCCCAGTTCATGTGGATTGAAACCATAACTAAATACCTTGTCACATGTTTCTTATTGTGGATAGGCATACATAGCTTTCCAAAGGATAATTATTATTCCAGTGTAGAGATTTTGCCTAGACTTTCAAAAGATAGACTGCAGGTCTTGAGAAACTAAAAAAACTTGTTTATGATTTTTAATCAGCAAAAGAATATGTTCAAAATCGAGACATGGAAAACTGCTTATTCTCTGAAAAATGGTAATATAAAGCATTTGAAAAACCAATTTCTCTTTTTCCTTGGGTCAGATTCTAAGGTCTATGGTAAAAAAGTATTACACATGGCAAAAAAAAAAAAATCCTTTTTTTCTTTACTCAGTAGTCCAAATATCATATGAAATACTTTTATCTTTAAAGTATTTTTGCTTTTTAGGGGAATGGAAGTGTTTCCCTGATGTCATTAGGACTATCACTCTGGTCAAATCTTTTAAAAATCCCTATAATATGACATCCAAACAAATGGAATTCAAGGTAATATATTGTAAGAGTTAAGATTGTAGGCTCTAGAGTCAAACAGACTTGGGTTTGAATCCTCCATTCGATCTACTATCCCAGTGACTTTGAGCTATTAACTTCTATGAGCTTCAGTTTTCTCATCTGCAAAATGAGATAAAAGTATAACCCATTTCATAGGGTTACTGAAAGAATTGAGATAATGCATGTAAAGCACTCAGCACAGAGTAAATGCTCCAGCACTGTTATCAGTGATTACGATTGTGAACGTGACTGTGATCACATTCTTGCTATAAATGGGTCTGATTTCTTTCGCCAGCACCACTTGCCTGCCTGGCCCACAGTCACACAATATTTACTTCTGAAATATTTTATAATAGCCTGATGAAGGGGTGAGTTTTATCCCGGATCTATGTTCTTCAAAGACAAGAAATGTAATGGCTCCTCTCTATTCCCTTTGATCTAACCTCACCTCTTCCCAACTTTCAGAAACAATTAGAAAAGGAAAAAATAAGGAAACTTGGTTACCAGCAGGAGAATGTTTTTGAGGATTTGGAAATGGGGGGACACAAAACTTACTCTTGGGAGAGTTGAAATAGGAGTAAACATAAAATAAAATATGAAGAGTACTCAGGCAAAGCGAGAAGCAGCAAATCCTGATTTATATCAGTTGTTGGCAAGATATAATGAGAAGCTAGTCCAGTAGTTCCTTTTTGCCCCTACGGTACATAATTGTGCCTTGAGCCTTTTGCATCTCTAAGACAAACTGCCTTCATATGCTAGCTGTATTTACAAAGCAACAGTGAATAGAAAGCAAAATTAACCCAGTATATTATGAACCAAGAAATGATAACAACAAAGAAGATAACAGCAACATTACTGGAAGACTGAAAAGGGGTCTTTAGGTAAGTTCAATGGATACTGAACTAGTTTATAGTCTTCACCCAAATCCTGTCCAAAAAAGAAGCTCCAGTACCTTCTGTTTTCATATCAGCCTTGACAAGTGTGCTCTGTCAATTATTATCAATGACTAACCTTGACATTAGAAAATGTTATTTCTTCCAGCTAAAAAAAAACCCTGCAAAGCCCCTTCTTTGTTGTACTTCCTCATCTCCCATAATTATGCCCTTTCACCTCTGTTTTTTTCTTTCTTCTTTTTCTTCTTTTACTGCAGGATTTATAAAATCCTTTGAAACATGTTGTTTCCAGATGTAGGTCCCAAGTGCCTTGTCATTTACTTCCTGTCCAAGCACTGAGCAGATGGAATTACACAGTTCGGCCCTATGAAACCACCCTCCAATGCCTTCATTAAACTCCAGGATTTTAAAGAGTCTGCCCAGTTCCTGGCAGGGACCTTTCCATACTTCCACCCCCAAAGCTGTAAATTACTACCTCATTAAACTCAATTGTAAATGATTAGGTGTCTGGAATGTACTTTCCTTTCCCTGCAGCCTCCTTAGAGTAATTACTACCTTGCAGGCCTCCCTACTTAACTCAGCACATTATTCAAGCAATGCAGTGTTTGAGTAGCTCACTGAGGAGGTTTTATTTTTGTTAGAGTATTAAAACTCTATTATCATTTAGTTCCAAAAGTGGAAGATTTGTGATCTTCCATTTCCCACTGAGCAATTGCTCTTTTCACAAGACAAAGTTGCAATCAACAGGTCTTTTTTCAAGAATTCATTTTTCCTTCTGCCCACAGGCAGTTGGAACTACAGAACTTCAGCTTTTCCTGAGCACCAGTGAGATAATTTAACTCTAAAAGGCTTGAATTGCTGCCATTAATTTCAATAGGTAAAGATCATCTGGGAAATGTTTAAACTTTTTTTTCTTTTGAGACAAAGAGAAACAAAAGGTAACTCAGATTTTCAATGCCTATTCACCTAATTCTGATTCTTTGATGATGTTTATTTTAAAAAAACTTGAAGAGTCTGGAAAGGTCATGGGTAAAGTGTTAGAGAGAAAGAGAAAGAAAGGGGAGGAGGGGCTGTCACGTTGAATAAATAATCTAGCCTAAGTTCTCAGCCTGGTTGCCATGATTTTAGCAGAAAAGGTAAAACTAATATTCCCTAAGGGACAAAAGCTCAGAAGGTCAGTCTTCCTTCCTGTGGAGGTTTTTACCTCTTTAGTCGATTCATTGGTTTAGAGTCTTGAGATTTTCACTATGCCCATTTTGGGCTTCTCTGCCACTTGCTTCACTATGGTCAGTCGGTTCTGCTTCACTGTGTCCCTGGAACATAGGTAAAAAATACTGACTTATCACAGGGAGAAAGAAAATGAAGGCTGTGAGCAAAATGGTTTAACTGAGATCAAACAAGTATTAGCAAACAGTCAGTGTTGAAGTAGAGAGTTCCCACCACCTGTGAAGGAAATTTTCGGAAAGAGATAAGGGAATGGAGCATCATTCATCCTTAACTCAGCCTATGAATACGTCGTTGGTTATTGTAGATGATCCTTAAGGAGATTCATGTATATCTGGACATGACATATAAGGAGTAGTGGACTGGGAGCTTACGTGCCCGTTTGTCTACATTCATTGCAGCTAAGACTTGGTTATTTGAAAGACTTGAAAATATTCATTTTAGGCACTTCACTCTTTGACTAATTTTTAACTCATTTTAAAATTATCACTTAAAAGCCTGTTAGAAGGTGGGCATAATGGCACATCCCTGTAATCCTAGCATTCTGGGAGGCTGAGGTGGAAGGATTGCTTGAGGTCAGGAGTTTGAGACCAGCATGAGCAATAGCGAGACCCCATCTCTACTAAAAATAGAAAAAATTAGCTGGGCGTGGTGGCACTGGCCTGTAGTTCCAACTACTCAGGAGGCTGAGGCAGGAGGATAACATGGCAATTACCAGTTATCAGGAGGTTTGAAAAAACTCACCCATGAAAATGACTCAGGTCTGTCCTCATCTTGGAGATAATTTTTTTGCAACATTTTTAGTTTCTTCAAAGGCTATTGATCTATTCAAGTTTTGGGGTTTTTTTAATCCTGACTTAATTTTTTTTTCTTTTTTGTAGAGATGGAGTTTCACTCTGTCGCCCAGGCTAGAGTACAGTGGCACAATCTTAGCTTACTATAACCTCGAACTCCTGGGCTCAAGTGATCCTCCTGCCTTACTTAGCCTCTTGAGTAGCTAGGACTACAGGTACATACCACCATGCCCGGCTAATTTTTTTTTGTAGAGATGGGGGTCTCACTATGTTGCCCAGGCTGGTCTCAAACTCCTGGCCTCAAGCAATCCTCCCACCATAGCCTCCCAAAACTCTGGGATTATCCTGACTTAATTTTAGCAATATGTATTTTCCTACAAAACTGCCAGTTTTCATACTTGTTATATTAAACATCATATTCTCTTATATATTTTTTATAACTCCATTATTTAATGTTCTATCCATTTTAATGCATAACACTGTGTATTTTGTTTTCACCCTATATTGTTTAACTTTACTGGCAATTCTCTGTTTTATCTGTCTTGATTAATTTCTGCTCTTAATTTTTTTCTTTTGCTTCCCTTAGATTAATGTGATTATTTTTCAACTTTTTGGTAAGTGTTAGCTTGTTCTTAATTCTTCCTCATTTAATACAAAATGCACTGATGAAATGCATTCTGGATATATTTTCAGTTTCCAGCATATAAGATCTGATATCCAGTGTCCTTATCATCATTTTCAATAATCTCAACTTTGAATTTTTTTTCCTTTTTAACTCAAGAAAAGAGACATATTAGTGAGAAATCAGGTTTGACTGCTATAAATGAGAAGCCCTAAATTATAGTGGCTAAAATAAGGTAAATGTCCACGTAGGGCTGAGGACAGCTTAGTCTTTTTCTATCTCGCTATACCACTGGTTTCCACAGCAGGCAGTTTTACATCATGATTTCAGATCACTCCTGTAGTTCTTAGCATCATCACCCATCACCACCTTCTACCCCATTAGAACAAGCATAAAGGAGAAGAAAAGAATTTGCAAAATATAAGTTGCAAAAATCACTGCTCTCACTACTATAGATGACTAGTCTTAAAAAAAAAAAAAAAAAAACCACTGCCACCCACACCTTGTTGACCGGAATTTAGTCACATGTTCACTTCTAGCATCAAGGAATACCGGGAAATGTAGTCTTTCACTGGTTGACCATACACCCAATTAAAAACTTGATTACTATATAAAATGGGAAAACAGACTAGCAGTGAATAACTATCAGTACCTGCTACAGAGAGTTTTAAAAATATTTTCAATTAGCTGATTTATTTTAAATTTTTATTTTTAATTTCTAAAATTTTTTCAGTGGATCAAACAATGGCATTTGGATTATTTCTGTTTTTAAATGCATTGACAATTTTTGTAGCTTAATACATAATTATATATTTTTTAAATATCCTTAGAGATTGAAAAAGAATATGTTTTCTTTGTGGAGTACAGAGTTTTATATGTATTTTTAAATCACATCTTCCATCTCGTTTCTACCTCTCTCTTCCAACCTAAAGCACTTTATCTGCCCATTACGTTCCCAGGGTCAACAATCCTGCTACTTTCACTTTCCAGTTTTCTAAAACTTCTCTCTGAATAGATGCTTAGAGATGGCAAAGCGTTTGAGTTTATTCACAAAGGGCAGAAAGAAAAACAGATGGCAGAGGGGTAGAAGATGACAGCTTCACGTATCTCATTGTCATCATTCTGCAGAAATGTAATTTATTTTAGAAATAACTAGTTTGGTTCTTTTCACTAATACTATTAAGTACCTTGCACAAATGTGCCTCTTCAATAAAACATTAGGGACTATAATTACTAAAATAATACTAACAACAACTTGGGCTATATTTCAAGTTGTAGTTTCACCATAAATTCTTCTTAAAAAATTTAACTTAATTTTAATAGTTTGGTTGTTTTACATTAAGATTTTAAAAATTACTGTATGCTATAGCCAAAATTCTTATATGGCCTTTCCATATTTTCCAGTGGAAAGAACAGGCATTATTCTGGCATGCTTTCACTATTTTTAAAATTTTTAAATTAGGTCACTATTTTATAAATTTCTAAAATAAAATTACACAAATTAATTTATAACTCATGTCACGATATTACATGTGTCTAAGAAATTATGCAAATTATATACTTTTTAAAAATAAATCCAAAGTTTTTTATTTTATAAAATATATCTTCTTTGCATGTAGGGCAAAACTAAACAGTTAAAAATAAGTTGTAGACCTGCAGCTGGTGAAGAAATACACTAAAAACAGCAGAGTTAAAATTATCAAAGCCCAGTTTTTATTCATACGATGTGTTTTCCCAATGTCAGGTTAGTAATTTTGTGTGTCTGGCACTGTGGTTCAACTATAAAAACAATGGCACTCCATCAAGTTGGGATTGTGTGGGGGAGGGTGAGAAAAAAAGCAGCAAGGGGTAAGGAGAATATGATTTTAACATCTGAAGCTCAACTTAATAATGAGAAACAGAGGAGACATGATGTCATACTGTAGAACGTAGCTCCACTGTATTTTTTTTTTTTTTTTTTCAGGCTGACTTGACCTGAGACTTTCAACAAAGTCCAGATGGAAAGCAGGGAGAAATATGTGCACGTGTGTGTGCGTGTGTGTGTGCGCGCGTGCGTATGTGTGTATGAAACAAAGACTAAAAGCAGGGGGTTTCTCACTCGTGAATTTAGCATGTTTGGACTTAATGCAGACAGAGCAAAGCCACCTCATTATTTCCTCCTCCTCGCTTCCTTACCCCAAACCTTTTAACCTCCCTCGGAATCTGCAGGATGCTGTCTGGTCTGGTTAGTCTCCCAACCACTAACTGAAGGCGAGGTTCTTTTATTCCTACTGATGGAGAAGTCCTCTGTTGTTTTTTTTTTTTTTTTTTTTTTTTTTTATCAACTCTAAGACTCAGGTTTGGTTTTCTGTTTTTGTTTTGTTTTCATATTTTAACAACTCTGAAATTGTGATGGGTCTTATAATCAATGATGCTTTGTAGATGGCAAATGTTTTGTTTATTCTCTGTCTGCTTAGTTTTGTATTTTCCTTAGTGGGACATGAAAGAATGCTGAATTCACTGTCAATGTTGTCTTAGAATTTACAAAATATAGTAACTCTAATGGGGTGACTAATGCGGCAGAGGGGTTTTATTTGCTTTGTTTTGCTTTATTTGGTTTTCATTCTGGAGTGGCTTCTCAGTTTAAGAAGAAACGTAGAAAGAAAGTTGCCTAGAAGCTGGTCTGTGCTCTGGGAAAGTTCACTTGTGTAGGTCCTCTTGATTATGCACATATAAAGCCAGCTATCACTTTTTACCTGGAAGAAAGATTTCCCTTCCTCCCCAAAGTTCAAGGTAGAGAGTATATCAACCTGCATAAGAAGGTCAGAATCCTCAAAGAGAAGATTGCATCTCCTATTCCCTCAAAATCCAAGGCTAGGGAAATCTGGGATAAGCCAAGGTCCTATTGAGCAAGAGATGCTGGAAGAAAATGACAATGAACACACTAAAGGAGAAATTGATGGGGAAAAAAGATTGTTTTTTCTTGAGTGGGTGCTGCAAACTCAAAATAAGCCTAAGTTTTATGGGGGGGAAAGCTGAGGCTCAGCCACTCTGGCATAGTGTTGAGCTTTTGGAAGAACAGTGAGCAGGCACAGAAAGTGGTAGCCCAGCCAGGAACCACTGCAGTGCTGACAGCAACCCAAACCATCAGGAGCATTTCCTCAACAGCAGATAGGTACCCATCAGCTCAGCACGACCAGCTTCACCATAGCAACACAAAACCAAGAGCAATGGTGCCAATGCATTGACTCAACTGGCCAGTCTTCTCTCTCCACGTGGAAGTAAGACTGACATGCCCTGAATTGAGTATGCCTCTGCCTTCATGGAAATTTAACTGAAAATTAAGACACTGGCCAATCTTTATATTCCCAGCTGCTAGAGCAGACCATTTGCCTAGCAATTACTAAGTACTTGTTATAAATCAGAAAGTTTTCGTGCTCGCTTCGGCAGCACATATACTAAAATTGGAACGATACAGAGAAAATTAGCATGGTCCCTGCGCAAGAAAATTAAAAAAAAAAAGAAAAGAAAAAGAAAGTTTTCAAATGTTTCCAGTAATCAATGAGAAGTTGTGATTATTCTAAGGAAACAGTCACAGGGTTAAAGAAAAGGAAAAAAAAAAAAAAGTTGTCCAAAGACACACAGCTTCCTCTTAGCATATCCAGGGCAAAAAATAAAATAAAATAAAAACAAATACACAAAGTTAATAAGTAGTGGATTAAAAGATTCAAACCCAGGTCAACCTGACTTGAAAAGTCATGTTCTTTTCACATCATGTTGACTTCCTCTGAAAAGACAAAAAATCTCATGGGGACACGTTGGCAGGTCAAGTTACTCAGAAATCATCCATAATGCTTACAACAGTTGTTGTACGTCTGGATTAGATACTATTACCTGTGTTTAGAATATTTGAGGAAATATCAATGGACCCAGAACCACCATCAATTAGATTCGAGTGATGCATGAGCCCCCAAATTTCCTTGGGTTCATTGTGAACTGCTTAATGCAAAGCTTGACAAATTTAGACCCTGAAAGCCCCCAATGAGGGGCTTTCCAAATAACCAAAGGGGACCTTAACTCTAATTCTTCTGGTGGAGCCCCTCAAAGTCTCTGTAGAGAGGCCCCGAAAACCTGTCTCTAAGAGTCTCTTTCCATACATAAATAAGGGAAAGTGGAGGGGTTTGTCTCTCATCTAAAGTCCACCTACTAAAGGATTGCTGGAGTGCCTCTAGAACTTTCTGAACACTACATTCCTTAAGGCAAAGGGACAACTAACACCACTGAATTATTTTTAAAAACATTTTTCTGATTATAAAATATGACAAAACATGGAATAAAAACAAATCTGTATGAATAAAAGGCAAAATAACATTTGTTTCATAATCTCCACATGAGGTGATAAGAACTGTTACCAATTCAAATTACCATGTTTCCAGTCACAGCTATTAAAAAATCATAATTAGTACCACACATGGAAATAGTTTTATTTTATAACCTTCTTCTTTTACTTAACATTACATCATGAGTTTCCTCCTAACCATTACAAATTTCTACAACATGCCAAGGTTGTAATTTTGGGTATGGGCCATGATTCTAATCATGGAATAGAGGAAAATAACATAGGGCCTGCCTGCTGATGTGTTCATGGAGGAAAAGGTAACCAAAGCTGGTATCCCAGATGAGGCATGCTTGAGAAGCAATAGGTAACCCTAAGTATTGCATCAAAAGGCATGAGAGGAAAACAAACAAAAAAATCAGAAAACATCTGCCCCAAACATTAGGGAATATATCCTAAACTAGTTAGGGATTTGAACGTCTATAGAGATTTACTGGGATAAGATACCCAGAGGGAGGATGACTTTTATAAACAGGGTGATTCTATGATTTATCATCCAAACTGGGACACTGCTTATAATTGCACTGGGACAATTATGAGCCAGGGTATTCCCAGGGAGGCTGAGATGAATCATTTATATTTTATAGGCAATCAAGAAGAGATGAAGGAGAAGAGATCCCAAGGGCTCCCAGACAGCTTGGATATTATTGCATTGGCAGGAACTTCTGTACAACATGGTATATTAATGGTGGTATCAACAATTTTTGTTCTTATCCTGTTTCACTGTTTTCACTGTTAGAGATTATGCTGCTCAAGGTTGGAAGCAATGTTTCAATAACATTTTTAAAAGGAAAAAACCCAAGAATGGTCCAGTGGGGTTCATGAGGCAGAGACCAGAAAGTTCGCCAGGGCAATGGCACACAAGTGTCCACTGATTACTTAATGCACTCAGTAGAGACTACACATGACATGAGATATACTAATTACACAGTATATCTAAGGTCCCAGAACTGTTCTGTCCATCGCTGCGTTCATCCCAGTGCATCATGATGATTCTAGGATTTCCTTTGTGTCCTTTCTCTATTCTCTGTCACAGGAATGCTGAATGGAAAGCGAAGTTTTTGTTTTGTTTTTGTTTTCGTTTTTCACAAGTTACACAATATAGGAATTTTAATTATCATCTCTGTACATTAGATCTCCAGCACTGGTCTTGCATAACTGAATTAAACCAGTCATGGCAAGTGGGGTTTTGGTGGAACAGATGAAGGAGGAGTAGTGAAGGATGGCGTGGATTTGCATGGAGAAAGGCACCAGGAGTACAAAGGTTACAAGGCCCTCACCACAACTCCACAGAGATGCAGGCAGCACGTGCCCATTTGCCCACCTGAGTAGGTAACGTGTCAGGCAGGGAGACAGGCTGTTCCTCTGCTGTAGATGAACTTCCCAGACCTGAGTTAGTTAGTGTACATTTCTGAACAGTCCTTGGCTCAGTAGAGATATCCAGAAGATCTTCTTATTACTTTAATCCTCTGAACAATCTTGATAAAGTCTTTTTCTGCTTCAACCAGCCACAGTCCATTCATGCTGCATACAACTAATCCCTCTAACTGATAAAGCTATTTAGAAATAGCACAGTCTTCTTTCTCCTAGTTCTTTTTATGGTCTAATGATTGTGAAAACCCCAAATACCCATATTAAATCCTTATACCCAGGACAAATAGAGTGGTTTTTCTATTTTCCATATAGTTTCTATTGGTTTTTATACGTAGAAAAAGGTATCCAGGAAAGTTACTCTAAACTTGAAATTATTGTTACACTTTGGAAGGTGTGGAGAGAAATAGAAACAGAGTAGTCAAAGGGGACTTGTCTTTAATCTGTAATGTTCTTATTTTTAATGAAAATAATATATTACCATATTATGCGTGTAACAAAAATTCATTTAAAAGGAAAAATAATACAACTGTAATGCCTAGCATAGACCTAGCATGGTCTTCAATGAATACTTGCTAGGAGAATGGGTGAAAGAAATATTCAAACAATTTCTTGCTATTTTATAGACAAAGCAGATGACACTGCAAATATTGATGGCACAGCACCACTGTGCTGGAATGTTATGTGTCAGATTATATATATTGTCCAAACTTGGGTAATATATATAAAGCAAGTTAGGTGGTAGAAAGGAACTAAAAGGTATGAGCATGCATGATAATGCTTTTAGATGGCTGTGCACATTGAGAGCCAATAACTGTACGTGACAGAATTATTAAAATTGCTGGGAAGTTTAGAGGAGCAGGTTTGGGAAATGGGCAGGAAGTAGAGAAGGCTGAGCAGCCTAACCCCAAACAAGGTGACACTAAAACACCAATCTGGAAGACTTCGCTGCCATCACCAATAAAAGAGGTTAAGCAACTTGCCCAAGATCATGCAGCTAGGAAATGTAGAGCTGGAATTTCAACCTGGACAGTCTGATTCCAGACTTTGAGCCACTACTATGTACTACCCAAGTAAGATATGTGAACTTTGTAAAATCTATGGTGCCGAGAGATATGGGAAGAATCTTTATGTTTCTGTGAATAACTGCTTTATTTGCTCCTGCTAGCATTTTTTACAACATCTTGTGTTTAATCTGAATGCTCCCTCTTTGATCTGTTGGTTCTTTAAGGTCTCTTGTCATCCACAGTATATAGTGTAAACACTGACCAGAACAATATCCTTTACCACCTCTTGTATGATGTATGTAATACTCTAACAGAAGGGAGAATGCACATTCATTGGCAGAAAAAACTGATGAGAAGTCTAGAATATAGGCATATTTGTCATGAAAATAAAGGAGACAAAAATTTAAATGGCTTGATAATCTGTTTAATCAGGTAATTAGATAAGTTACTGTTTCAAGTCAACCACATTCTAAAATTATCCTTCTCTAAGTTGTATTTTGTGCCAACAATCTTTCTCTCTCTCACTCTCTCCCTCTCTCTATTTAGTAACATTATTTCAAAGTAAAATATATGGTCTTTAGGTCTATGGGGTGTTTCAACTTCCTTAATCACCTAGCTTTTTGGAAGGAGCTAAAGAATAGTACAAATTCTATTTTGGCTTATTAGAGTGAAATACCAGTGGTCTACCACCTTTTTCTGTGACAAAGCTTTCTGGCTGAGCATTAACAGGCCTTCTTTATAAAAAAAAAAAAAAAAAAAAAAGAGAGAGAGAGAGAGACCAGGAACATGAAGAGGACCCGAACTAAACACTGTGCACATTTATTAAGCAAGATAGAACCCAAAATATGTTTGATGGCAAAGATTAACTCCATTTGTTAAATATACTTGAGCAATACATGAACCTAGAACATCAACTTCTTTTTTTTTTTTTTTTTTTTTTTTTGAGACAGAGTCTCACCCTGTTGCCCAGGCTAGAGTGAGTGCCGTGGCGTCAGCCTAGCTCACAGCAACCTCAAACTCCTGAGCTCAAGCGATCCTCCTGTCTCAGCCTCCCGAGTAGCTGGGACTACAGGCATGCGCCACCATGCCCGGCTAATTTTTTCTATATATATTTTTAGCTGTCCATATAATTTCTTTCTATTTTTAGTAGAGGTGGGGTCTCGCTCTTGCTCAGGCTGGTCTCGAACTCCTGAGCTCAAACGATCCGCCCACCTCGGCCTCCCAGAGTGCTAGGATTACAGGCGTGAGCCACCGCGCCCGGCCTACATCAACTTCTTGAACAATTTTCACTGAGAGTCGTAACAGTCATATCGACTTGCATCAACCAAATCCATTAAGTATTTAAGAATAAATATTTATAAAAGTAGAAGAAATTATTCACTCCTCTTATTTATTTATATATAGAGAGAGTGCCTGGTGGTATGCGGAACACATACGTCTAAAGATCTAATCTATACCTTTTCGCATTCTTGAACAATTCTGGGAAAAGGAGATTATTTTCCACTGTTTAGAACTGTCTGGAAATCTCCCTTAATCTTGAAATTTTCTGAACATTTATTATACTTTCGATAATTTGGACAGAATAAGATTTTATGGAAACTGTGACAGCACCAAAAATATTTGCCATTAAGTATAATTATCACAGTACACTGTGTGTCTACAAATTGTGGTAGAGAGATCATCCTTGTTATTAGGACAAGACTATTTGGTCATACTGAGGCAGCATAACATAAGGAACAGAGAATTTGCAAAGAGTCAGATCTGGGCCAGAAAACATACAGTCAAGAATGCTTGTATGTCTATCTGTAATCCCCCAACAATCCATTGTCTACAGAGATAGAAATGCTTCCTTCCTTCCTTAGGGATATTATTTCAAAATGAATGAAAAGTCTAAATGGCTATGGGTTGTTTCAAAACAAGTCTGTCAATGCAAATGCTAATCTCTTCCCAAAACACCCTCACAGACCCACCCAGAAATAATATTTTCCTAGCTATCTGGGCATTCTTAGCCCAGTTAAGTTGACATATAAAATTAACCATTACACCTACAAAGGAAATAAACAAAAAAAGACATTATGCTGGCCCCAAAAGTCTCTCCAATTAAAAAAAGGCAAAAAAAAAAAAAAATAGAGAAAAGTCTATAGGATTTTCTGGGGGAAAATATATAACACAAGAATATTATTCCCATGTAAGTAGTTATTCCTATGTGAAAGAAAAAATAATCATCCCAGATATACAAGAACCCAGAAAATAGAGAATCCAAATGTCCTTTTTTCCTGATAGTAATTTCCTTCTTTTTAATTACAAAATATATAACAAGTTTATTATAAAAAGAATATTCAAGCCAGGTGTGGTGGCTCAAGCCTGTAAGCCTAGTGCTTTGGAAGGCCAAGGCAGGAAGATTGCTTGAGGCCAGGAGTTTGAGGCCATCCTGAGCAATATAGCAAGACCCCATCTCTACAAAAAATTTTTAAAAATTAGCCAAGCATGGTGGTGTGCACCTAGTCCCAGCTATTTGGGAGTCTGGGGCAGGAGGATCTCCTGAGCCCAGGAGTTAGACATTACAGTGAGCTATGATGATGCCACTGCACTCAGCCCCAGCAACAGAACAATACCTTGTCTTAATAAATAAATGCATAGATAAAAAGACTGTTAAGTGAGCAATAGAAAAGATTATAAACACCCATAAATCTCTGGGTTATCCACTCAGAGATAGCCTCCCAGTCTAGTTTAATAATCTGTCAGAAATTATTGTGTTTGCCATTATAAATTCTCCTACAGTGTGATTAGTAATGGTAGGGTTAGAGATTAGAGCTTATTTCAGTATGGAAAACAATAAATTATAGATGTTCTACCATTTATTTAACCAGTCTGTGTAACCCAAATGTCATTTGGGCTTACCCTAGGATCAGCGCTGGGGAAGTCAAATGTCCTCCTCACAAGATCTTGCATATTCCTAAGGGATTTAAATTCTTAATGGCCATTTCTTGCTTTGAGCTCTAGCTCTCCACAGTTTATCTTGAATATGATTGCCTTGGCATGCTGTGTCTGATCCTGTCACTTCTCTGCCTAAAAGCTTTTAATAAATAATTTTCCATTGCCCATGTAATACAGTATAACTACTCAGCTTGACTTACAAGTCTTTCCTATGCCTCCAGCCTCATCTCCAGACACTGCCCCCTCCCATTACCCTCGCTCCTCCTTTCCCCTGTGCTCCAACTATAGGAGTGATTGATTTTAGTTTACAAAATGAACCAAACTCCATCTTACCTCCAGACCTTTGCCAAGTTGTTCAAAAATATATATATACTGATACATATTTTAGGCACTTTGTTAAAGATCTAAAGGGCCTGGTCCAGAACAGACAAATAGATCAGTGGAACAGAGTATGTAGCCAGAAGTCTGATTTTAGAACGTATAAGAATTTAATGTATAAAGAAGTATCACACACCAGTGGGAAGGTAATGAACTATCTGACAAATATAGTTGGAAACATTAGCTTCTGGTGGAAAAAAAATAAGTCAAGAATGATAAAGTTAGATCCTTACCTAATACCAAGTACAAAAATTAACAAGATGGATTAAAAAGTTCAATGTAGATATGGGACCATTAAAAATTGGAAGTAATTACAACTGGTTATTTAATTGATCTTGAGGCATGAAAGGAATTTCTATTAATAAGTAATTAAACAATGAAGGAATCCTTAAGGGAAAATTTTAGCAGATAGCCTAATAATTAAAAACTTTAACACATTAAGGAAAACAAGAAGCAAATAACAAATGGGGTGATTTATTTTCAGTTGTAATGAATGCTGTTTTGGGGGGTCCCCAGCTCACTCAGAGAAAAGGTCTAACTCTATATATCCTCCAGCTCTCTGGATTCATCTCTTGCCACCTTTATACCCCTCGCCCCAACTCACTTGGCTCATGGCCATGTGGACATTTTCCTCTCTTCAACCATCCTACATGCTCCCACCTCAAGCAAGGCCTCTGTCCTTGCTGTGCTTTCCTTTGGGTTGTCTCTTTCCCCAGTCACCAGCACATCTTGCTTCTGCAGTTCTGTATTAGTTGCCTATTGCTGCTGTAACAAATTGCCACAAGCTTAGTGGCTTAAAATAACACCAAGTTATTATCTTAACAGTTCCAGAGGCCTGAAGTCCTAAAATCAAGGTGCCAGCAGAGCTGTGCTCCTTCTGGAGGCTCTAGGGGAAAATCTGTTTCTATGCACTTTTCAGCCTTTAGAGGCTGTCAGCATTCTTTGATTCACAGCCCCTTCCTCCATTTTCAAGGCAGCAGCACAGCATCTTTAAATCTCCCTGACTCTGCTTCCAACGTCACATCTGCTTCTTTGACTCTGATCCTTCTGTCTCCCTCTTTATAAGGACCCTTGTGATTACATTGGGCCTGTCTTCTTGGAATAATCCAGAATAATGCTTCCATCTCAAGATCCTTAATTTAATTGCATCTGCAAAGTCCCTCTTGCATGTTAGGTAAGACATGTACAGGTTTCAGGCATTAGGACATGTAAATCTTCAGAAAGGAGCATTATTCTATCTACCACAATTTTCTTTAGATCTTTGCTCAAACACTACTTTATCAAAAATGATGACAGCCCTAAATAAAATTAGGAACAGCTTCTGCCCCATCCCTACCCCATCCTTCTCACTTTGTTCTCCTCCATAGCCATTAACACCCAACTAATTTGTGCAAATTTCACTAGCCCACGGACTTTGTGTTGTTTACTCACATATCCCCATAGCTAGAAAAGTGGGAAGAACATGGTAAGTGCTCAATGAATACTGTTGAATGAATAAATGAATAAGAAAAAATGACTTTTGTTTCTGGAGGGAGGGGGAAGACAAATACCAGAGATCATAAATTCTCTCTTGCCTCAAGAAAGAAATTTAAAAGGGAGGGAGGAAGGAAAAATGGAAGGAAGGAAGGATTACCTCTCAGATAGCCATTAAATTGTGAAAGTTCTCTGTTATTGGTCCATAAAATTTTCTCTAAACCATGCATTAGGTTTTTTTTTTTTTTTTTTTTTAATTTGGGACAGAGCAATATAAGTCACCACAATGAAGCAAGATGTGAAAAGTCTACATATCCATCGAGAAAAATCTTACTCCCTTTGTGCTCCTCTTGCCTCGATGGTAACCTCAGAAGGAGAAGCCTATGCAAAATCAAAAAGGGAGAAAGAAGAGAAAATGAAGTTTAAGCCCACGTGGCCAGTTCACAACAAAAGTCTGTTACACCATGATTTGTAGTCTGTTATTCAGCAGGAAAGAATCTTGGAAAAACAAGCATCTTATTCTGGGAACGTCAGGGAGAAGCAAAATAATTCAAAATCCAATCAGTGGCTTTGAGTAAAACACAGATTCTTTTCCCCTGCTAGTTTTGGACAATAATTCCTCACACAGCAGACTTTACAGAGTGAAAGACCACCAGAATCATGAGCAGGTTTAGAAAAAACCTGAATCACAGTGGCTTGAAAGATTTGGGGCTGGTGCAGGGCTGTAGGTCTTGCCAAGGGACAGGATGGGAGGGGAGGTGATACGTGAAATGGAAGACTGGGTTCTGGCAAAGGACGTGCCTGCTCTGGGATTCTCATAGCGAGATAATGACACTTGAAATGTTTGCTTTTACTTTTCCTTAAAACATATGATTGTTCTGGTCATTCTTGCTGTATAAAAATTATCCCAAAATTTAGTGGTATAAACTACAACCGTTTTACTTTGCTCCCATTTTTGAGGGTCAGGGACGTGGGAAAGGCTCTGCTATGCAGCTCTCATTCGGGGTCTCTCACGTGGTTGCCTTCAGCTGTCCGCTGGGGCTGCAGTCAGCGAAAGCTTGCCTGGCTAGGTGTCCACGGTGGCACAATCGTGCAGCCAGCAGTTCTGTAGGCAGACGCCTACATGCGCCCTCTCCAGCATGGCGCTCTTAGGGTAGTCCTACTTCTTACAGGGTGGCTGGCTTCTCCCAGAGTGAGAATCCCAAGAGACAAACTTAGCAGCCACATGGTGTCTGACCGAGCCATGGAAGTCAAATAACATCACCTCCGCTACATTCTATTAATTACAAGTAAGTTATAAAGGTAAGCCCAGATTCAAGAGGAAAAGGATATTGACCACATCTCTCAATGGGAGGAGTGTCAGAGAATCACAGATGTATTTTTAAACCATCATAACTGTACCATCTGGCTTTGCACCTCACCAAACTAAGAAATAACAAAAACTGTAAACTTGAAATGCTCCTTGCTTTTCTACCCTGTTTTTTTTGCTTTCTTTCTCTGTTTTAATGATACATCCCCTTCATCTTTTCATTGAATCATGGGGCATTCCACTACCTACCCAGAACAAAAATTTCACGAAAGTAGCAACTGAATTTTCAGGCAATTGGTTAAGTCTTTCTTTAACCTTCATCTTAGGTTGATCTTTATTGTATTCAGTATACACTTCATGAACATGTGTTACTTGCTAGGTACCACGCCAAGTAATTAGAATTATTGGTTATTGAAGTAGGAAAAAGGAGGGAAGAATTTATTTCAATTTGTCACATTTCAAATTTAAAATATTGTTCTTGTTAGCATACAGATTTCTTAAATTCTGGATATATTTAACCATGCCATTCAAATATCATGAATAATTATTTTTCTGATACATCTCTTTACTTTGTCTCTAAGGTACACTTTTCACAAAGGAAAATTAGTTTAGAAGAGTTTAATATCCTCTCAGTGGAAAACTTGCTTTATTTACATCATCAGGATAGGTTCATATTTAACCATAATTGGAATATTTAAGATAAGAAGCTTAAAAAATATAGACAGATATGTGGGATTTTTTTGAGGCAGGGTCTCACTCTGTTGCCTGGGCTAGAGTACAGTGGCATCATCCTAGCTCACTGCAACCTCAGACTCCTAGGCTCAAGCGATCTTCCCGCTTGGGTACTTGAGTTGATGAGGACAGACCTAAGGGTCCACTCATTTGGGGGGAGATGGGTATCTTAAATTTATTCTGGTACTTGTGAAGCAGTAAAATACACTTGGGACTTCATTTCTCTCTAGGCATCTGTTCTGTGTGTTGAGGAAGAAAAGGCTGGGGAAAATGAAGCAGAACTTAGTAAAGTAACATCTAGTGGCACATTTACATATAGGTTCTCAAATATTATCTGGATGAATAAATGATTGAATAAATGAATAATACCCAGACTGCACAGTCAATAACGGGGAAAAAAATCATTCCCTTTCCTACTTGTTATGTATGTCAAATCTCAATGGAAAAAAATCTTGTATTTTTGTTATAGGAAAGCACAGAATCCACAGCATTGGCTTCTTATAATCTGGGGTCTCTCCTAGTGTGTGTCCCAAGACCAAAGAGCCATGGCAGGATCCCAGAACTTTCCTTTTTCCCAGCCTCTTATTAACCTAGTATTTTCATAAATCTGGAAAGTCTGTAGGAGACTCACAGCTGCTCCAATTTTAAATAAAGTTGAGGAATAATTAGCCTACCTCTATGTGATGAAAGCTTTCAAAAAATTCCCACAACTCTAGACTTTGAAAGTTCCTCTCACTTTCAGCACTCAATGGTCCCAGAGCAACCCAGATCATTCCCTAAAATCTTGTGACCCAGAAGGGGCCTGAGGCCACAACTGTAATAATAATGAAATAGCCAATGTGATGAATTTTAAGCATATCCTATCGTATGCTAAGTAGCTCATTACCTTATCTTGCTTTATTTCACAAGAACCCCATACATTTTAATACTCCTTTTCTTATTATTATTTTACAGAAGAAAGTGAGGCTTTGAGAGATTAAATAATTTTCTCAAGGCTATTCAGCTGGTAAGTGGCAAAGTCAGAATTCTAGCTACTCTGCTTGGTCCCAAGTTTTTCCTAATTTAAAAATTTTTTTTAATTTTCAGAATTTGAAGCAATATTACAGTGAACATCCATGACCTTTTACTTAGATTTACTTAGATCCATAACAATTACAATAGTTCATATTTTTTCACATGTGCTTTACCTCTCTGCCTCCCTCTCTAGGCATCTGCTCATTTTTGAGGTAGAAAAGGGTAGAGAAGAGAAAGCAAGAGACACACATATTCCTCCATACGTAACACACAACATACACACCCATACATACCACACAACACACACACATATTTTTTTGACACCAACTTGAACCAGAACACACACGTATTTTTGCTCACCCATTTGAAAGTAAGTTGTAGACTTCATATCATCTCACCAGTAAAGATTTCAACATAGATCTTTTAAAATTAAGGAAATTCAACTACAAACCATGATACCGTTGTCATATATAACAAAATTAACAAAACTTCCCTAATATCATCTAATACACAGTCCATATTTGAATTTCCACAAGTGTTTGTGGGATATTTTTTAACAGTAGTTGAACAGATGTAACAGATAAATAGATATTTAAATAGAAAGTTAGTGACTGTTTGGGTCAGTTAATAATTCTAACCAAAACTGAATGTATTTATGAGATAGAAAAAAATAGAATTCTTGAAGGGATCCATTCTATGGGATGTACCGACTCTGAACATCAGAATTTTCACTCCAGTACTTAAGCACTGTCTGCCAGGCCCAGGTACTTATCTGTAATCATTCTGGAGAGTTGTTCACCCTGGAATTTCATGAAACTGGCAATAACAGAAAGGATAAACCGTGTGTGATTCACTCTAGCTTTTGTGCTCCAAAATTTCGAGCACTTAGAGAGAACTTAAAAGATTGAGGGATAAATTAAACGCTTGGGAACAGCAGGTAGGAGAGTGTGGGGCTTCCCTACCCAATACCAGAACGATGTTTCCCTGGATTGCAGTGAGGAGCACAATAATGAAGAAGGGCTATATGGGGCAAACCTCCAAAGTAGGGCCTAGAATCAGCAGAGAGAACCATGGTGTTCCCAACATAGCAATTAAGCTGTGGTCTTCCGGTCAGAAGAGGCTATGTGAGCAGAGACAAGGGCTTTCAGTACTGGCCTGGGTGGTCCAGTGACCAAGGAACAGATGGGCTTCTTACTAATACCTTAGCACAACGCAAGACGTCTCACACTTCAATACAACTCCATGGGAATTGAAGTAGAACTCACAAAAACTAAAAATAAATTTTCCATCTGACAGACATGATAGGAGTATAAATAAAAATTATTTAAATAATAAAAATATAGTTCTCCTTCATCCTGTTCCCCTTCCTTT
Source organism: Eulemur rufifrons (assembly GCF_041146395.1). Classification (NCBI taxonomy): domain Eukaryota; kingdom Metazoa; phylum Chordata; class Mammalia; order Primates; family Lemuridae; genus Eulemur; species Eulemur rufifrons. Next base: position 265,587,700 of record NC_090989.1, read on the forward strand.
CCATCACTACGATCTCTGCCTCCGAAGTCACATTGCCTCCTCCTCTCCTGTCTGTGTGCGTGTGTCTAATCTCCTTCTTCTCTCTTATGAAGACATTGGTGAGGTATTTGGAGCCCACCTGGATAATGCAGGATAATCCCGCCATCTCAAAATCCTTAATTGCATATGCAAAGACCCCTTTTCCTTATAAGGCAATATTTGTAGTTTCCAGAGTTTAAGACCTGACATTTTGGAGGCTGTTATTCTGCCTATTACACCCACTAAAGTATTTGGGGGTAAGGTAGCATCAGGGCAGCAAATTTCTCTTAAGTGGTTCAGACAAAAAATAGTTATTTGTTCTACATTTTCAACCTTTTATAATTTTGTGTCAAAATAAATAAGGATGGATATCTTGAATGGTTCAGTTGTAGTCTGAGACTCTATCCACTGCACCTGATCTGCTTGTACATAGTTATATACACAAACTATAAAGAAGTTTGGGGCCGGGCGCGGTGGCTCACACCTGCAATCCTAGCACTCTGGGAGGCCGAGGTGGGCGGATCGTTTGAGCTCAGGAGTTCGAGACCAGCCTGAGCAAGAGCGAGACCCCATCTCTACTAAAAATAGAAAGAAATTATATGGACAGCTAAAAATATATATAGAAAAAATTAGCCGGGCATGGTGGTGCATGCCTGTAGTCCCAGCTACTCGGGAGGCTGAGACAGGAGGATTGCTTGAGCCCAGGAGTTTGAGGTTGCTGTGAGCTAGGCTGACGCCACGGCACTCACTCTAGCCTGGGCAACAGAGTGAGACTCTGTCTCAAAAAAAAAAAAAAAAAAAAAAAAAGAAGTTTGGGTTATTGCCCCAAGAACACAAAGCCTCTTCTGATCTGGAGATGTTACTACCTGCTTGCTACATTGGGAGGCAAGAGAATTTTTCTGCTGGTTCTGTGCCACACTTTGAAGGTATGCCCACCCCCAATCTCTTCCATCTCTTTTTAAAATTAGCTTTAATGAGGTTTAATTTACAATAAATGCATTGTTTTAAGTATAAAATTCAATAAGTTTTGATAAATGTATATAACCATGCAATCACTATCCCAACTGAGATATAGAAAATTTCTGTTACCCCAGAAACATGTGCTCCTTCCCAGCTTAATTTGGGGATAGTACAAGTAAAGCTGACATGAATATTCATGATATAGTTCTTATGGCCACATCTTTTTATTTCTTTTGGATAAATACTTAGATGTGGAATTGCTGGGTCATAGGGTACACGTATTTTTAATCCATCCTCTCTTTGGCTCCTCGTTCCAATCCATTATTCTTAGGACATTCTGATTCTACCCTCCACGTTTTCCTCAGTAATAAATTGTTCCTTGGTATGCCAGGCAATGGTTACTCTAAATAATCTTTAACCAGTTTGAATAACTGTTCCTTTCTTCCTTGGTATGTTCCACTCTGGACTTTGTTCCATTTGTTCCATGCTGGGATATTTACTTCTCATTTTGTGGAACATATTTCTAATTCTTAGTGATTATTTTTGCAATTTATTTGATGCCTATGGCAGATTTTGTTTGCTTTCGAGATTCACTGTGCAATGCAGGGTGAGGCTATGTGATGCTGTAGCTCCCTGCGTCTCCACCCTGAACTGTCATCCATAGCTTTTTTCATAGGCAACCCTGTTCTTTCTAACCCACTGATCATCTTTAGTGGCAACAAAAAAAAAGAATCAAGATGCTCCTTTGAGTTCCTCATCATGTGCCCCCCTGAGATATCATGATAGTCCTTTTGTAACCCCGTTCATCATTTTCCAGAAGTAGCCACTGATATTGCCATTTAATTGCTTCCTATCCAATTTTATGGAGGGTGCAATCAACTATATTAATTTGAGCGGTTTGTATTTAATTCCATCAAAAATTATCCCATGATATTGGCATAATATGAAGGATTACTCACCAAAAGAAAATACATGTGGAAAAAACCTAAACATGTGTTTGCCCCAAGCCTGACTCATCTTTCAAACTTGTATGCTGAGTATGAACCCCTCCATACACATTAGAATCATCAAAATTATTAGAATATCCTAAGATTAGGATAGACACCAACGGCCTAAGTAATTAAAAGGCAATCAGCAAAGACAGCTCTTTGACTATAATAGAGGTAAGTCTACCATGTTTTTAATAAATAGACCCAATTGCTTTACTTGATTATATATTTTCTTCTTCTGTATTTTCTTTTTTCTCCCTGTCTCCCTCCCTCCCCTCTCAGTATTAAATTTATAAGAAATAAAATGAAGATCTTTAAGAGGAGCCTTGAAGATTTAATTTTCCTGCAGCCTTTGACTTTAAAGGAAAAAAAAAAAAACCCTCTGTTTTTATAATATATTGCTTTGCAAAGTAGTTTACAATGATACAACATAAACTGTTTAGATTGCATTAGGGGCACATTTTTAAGCTGTAATTTAAAAAAAAAAAACAGCTGAACATTATTATGTTAACTCAGTGACCCCCAATTCTGTGTATTGTGGGCTTACAATGGCTTCTTTTGCATTGCCATTGTGAAATTTTTTCCAATGAACTCTGCACAACATGATAAATATCCACATATAGGATGTAAAAGGCCAACTTGGCCTCCAAACCCCATTATGTGAACAACCATTATTTCTTAAATATTTATCTAAAGTCACAACAAAAGTATGCACAACAAAATTGTGGCATAACAGACCACCACCCTAAGATAGGACAACACACTGGACCGGGACAAATAAGCACAACCCAAACCAACGTCTGTGATCTTACAAGACTAGTTGCTGGAGCCTCATTCCTGCTTCTTCCCGCCTCCTCTTCCCCAGCTATTTTGAGGCTTCCAGCAAAATTCCTGGAAGGCTCCATAAGTCTCTCTGCTGTTGCCAAGGATCTCTTTAAAAGCCACTCCATCCATCACTGCTGCTGTCTCTCCTTAGCCCCTGATACCCCTTCTGCACTACAGCCGTGGGTGTCAGGAGGAGCAAAAGGCAATGAGGCATTTCCATCCCGGAAATGGATTGTACTATTTCTTCTCAGAAACTCTGAGACCCCAGAAGCATCTGAGTGTCACTGCACATTCATTAACAGCTTTTTCTTATTTCTGTTTCCTAGGACATGACAAATCAGAAATCTCTAAAGGAAAAAGGAGAAAAAAAAAATTTTAAAGAAATAAAAAAGGAGAATTTTCTGTACTCTTTCAAAATGAAGAAATAACCTATTGCATAATAAGTGAAAAAAAATTGAAGCTCAAAACAAATGATTTGAGCTCAGGACAGAGAAAAATCTTGGTCAATGTTACAATGATTAATTTGCTAATTCTTACTGCTCTCTCTGTTCCACTAGATGAAAAGATTAGTAACACTTCACACTTTCAAGGATGAAGTTCAAGGGCCTAAAAGTTTGTTTTCGTTTTTGTTTTGTTTTTCCCTGTAAGTAACTTCCGGAAAACTTCACCTCTGGTATGCAATGATCTGGGAATAATTTCAGTGAAAAATAGGAGTGCCTTTTATTGGTATTTGCTTTTAAAGACTGCAAAGAGCTATTAGACAACATACATTATCTCATTTTAATCCTCAAAATGACTCTGTGAATCAAATAGGAAAGTTTTGTCATAATACTTTTACAGATGAGGATACTGAGGCTCAAAAATCATAAGGCTCTTGACCAAGATCTTACAAATCGTAAATGGTGATATTTTGTCTTGATCTCAGTTCAGTGTGTTTTCTATTACACCATAATGCCTTTCTGTACCTCTCTCCTTCTCTTTCTCTACCCACCCCACTCTTTTGGGAAAGTCAAGGAGCTCCTATTTCAAACATTGAAAAAGATGTTGGCTTTTCAAAATACCCCCAATAATTTGTGGTGGCAGTTAAGTTTGTTGCTATTCATGCACCAACATCTGGATGCACAACTGTAGTATTGTTGGTGTGGCTTCACCAGCATGCACACAGAATAGTCCTACCCTCTTGCACTGTCTGGACACATCTTCCCCATCTCACCACCTCACTGATAATGTTTATCCTTGTCAATCTAAGCAAGAAAAATTGATCCCCCATCTGGTTTGAATTGATCATTAAGCTAAGGACCAATTGGAAGAGGCCATTGCGGAAGTGAAATTTCTGTAATATACAGTTGTGGATTGCTGAAGTACTCAGGGGGAAATGGTCAGGGGTGAGAGAGTAGACAAAAAGGAGAAGGATATATATAATTGCAAATAACTGAATAGATCAGCATTCAGTGATCCAACATTATCAATGCAAAATTATCAAAATGTTCTTATTTTAAGATGGGCAGGTTAGTGTGTTCACATTTAAACTGTTTTCCTTCTGATGAAAATTAACATATTTGTAAAAATTTTAGAAAATATAGAAAAATAGCAATCACACTCACGAATCGCCAATTTAGTGGTGACTACTTAGCAGTTTAACAGCTTGATGTATTTTCTTAAGTATTTTTTCTTATGCAACATATTTTTCTTTCATGTAGTTTATAGTCTATAGTTCTTTTTCTTGCTATGATCATCGGCAAGTTATTTAACCTCTATGAACCCAGGAGCGGCTGCTTATACCTTTGGTGTCCATACACACTATCAACTTTTTCTTATTTCTATTTCCTAAAATATTGCAAATCGGAAATTTCTAAAGAGTAAAGGAGAAATTTCCACACTTTCAAAGTTAAGACATAACTGATCACATAAGAAAGAAAGAAAATGATGCAGAAATGGAAAAACAAAGGGTTGATTTCCTTATCTGAAAACTGTAAGAAATAAAAGGACCAATCATATGAGATGGTTGTGAGGATTCATAAGAAAATGTCTATTAATGGATATAAATTTATCCTAATTTGTCATTTAACAAGTAGTTCATTTTATTTTTTTATATCACACTTTATTCACAAGAGGATTTCAAAGTGAAATGAATAGGGAGAGTAAATGGGATTTTTTTAAATGAATGAGAAAATTAAGGTGAGGTACAAGAAAAGAGAAACTAAAGTCAGAAAAAAAATAAGATGTTAAGAAAAGTTCAGTACCCAAAACGTTGAGCCATACAGTGTGATTTACATTGGTAGGAATGGCTCACAGCTTCAACTCTAACCTATTTTTGAGCTAAAGCAAAGACAGTGACACAACACTAAATGCCTACAAAATAAAAATAAAGCAGTTTCTCAGCAACTCACTTAACCAGTTCTGGCAATGGAACCTGAGAGAGGTTTGCTTTTATTAAGAGCATGCTGCAATACAATGGCAATGTGCACAACTATTTCCCTATAACGAACAATGGGGTTGTAGGAAAGAATTTTCTTCTTTTTAAAATGTCATAGGAAATCTTCATTGTAGAATAACAGGAGGTATAATTAACTTGAAAAGGAAAACTGGGGGGAAAATCTCTAGGTTATCACTCAGGTAGCAACGATACCCAAAGAAAATCACTGATAACATGGTGTATTTCCTTCTAGACTACTTTCTATGCAAATTTGCACATGTAAATAACTATATATTTACTTACAAAAATTGGATCATTTATACAGACCACTTTGTACATTGCCTTTTGCTCTTAAGGTTAGGACAACAGTTTTATGTTAATATTTAAATATTATATCTATACCATGATTTTTATATCTGCATATCTCACAGTATATCTTAATTTATTTAACCAAACACCTAAAATGTCACGTGTAGATTGTTTTCAAATGTCTTCTATTATAAATAAATAATGTGAATATTTCCTTAGAAAACATCAAATAAACCCAAACTGAAGGACATTCTAAAAAATAATTGCCTTTACTCTTTAAAAAAGTCAAGGTAAAGTAACATAAGAAAAAATGAAAAACTGCACCAGATTAAAGGAGACTAAAGAGACTAAGTGGTAAATGGTCATGTAAGACATTGTTGGAACAACTGACAAAATTCAAATATGGACTGTGGAGTAAATGATACTGTTGTATCAATGCTAAATTTCTTGATTTTGATAATGGTTCTACAAAAGAATGTCCTTACTCTTGGGAAATATATACTGTAGTATTTAGAAATAAAGAAGCATGACATCTTATGCTTTATTTTCAAGTAGTTCAAAAAAATTTACACACATACCATAAAGAGAATCAGAGAGAATGCAAAAAAAGCAAATAGGGCAAGATGTAAAATATTGGTGAATCAGAGCAAAGGAAAAGTAAATTCTTTGTACTACTCTTGCGACTATTTTTTGTTTGAAATAATATCAAAATAAATGTTTACTTCCAAACAACCACTAAGAAAACTATACAAAGTGATATTAAAAAAAACACTATAAATAAATCAAGATGGAATATTTAAAAATGTTCAAGTAACCCATAGGAAGTTTAAAAAATGAGAAACAGAGGAATAAGAAATAGAAGAAACCAACAGAAAAAAACAAAAATGAAGATTTAAGCCCCAACATATCAAGAATTACCTTAAATGTAAATAAATACACCAATTAAAAGAGCAAGATTGGCACAGTGAATTAAAAATATGAACCATTAATATGCTGTCTACAAGAAACTCACTTCAAATATAACAGCATGTGTTGAAAGTAAAAGGATGGAACAAGATATATCATCCAAATAATAATCCAAAAGTTATCCCTCCAAAACAGTTATACATGTTGAAGGCAAAAATAACAAAATACTTTGTTACAACATTTGCAGAAGTGAACATATGACAGCAATACCAGAAGGGAAGGAGAAGGTCACTTCCAGTGGCTCTTAACCCATTTCACTAAGGGTAAAAGCCAAAGTCCTCAAAGTCCTATGAGTCACCAAGCGATCTGTTCCTGTTACCTCTCTCACCTCCTTCCTACTATTCTCCCCTTTGCTCGCTGTGCACCAATCACACTAACTTATGGGCTATTTCTAGAAGATCCTGGACAAGCTCCCACTAATGGGAGTCTAAACCCAGGTGGCTCCCTTTGCCCAGAAGGCTTTTACACTCACAAGATCAAAGGCTAACTCACTTCTTAATGAAGGTCATATTTTTTTTTAATTTCAGCATATTACGGGGTACAAATGTTTAGGTTATATATATTGTCTACGTCCCACCCAAGTCAGAGCTTCAAGTGGCTTGAAAAGTCTCTTTAGAGTTGTAACTTACACACTCACCCCCAGCCTTGCTCAGTTTTTGCATAGCACTTACCACCTTTTAACATACTATATAAGTTTCTTACTTATTGAGTTTATTATTTATTTTCTAAAATATAAGCTTCAATAGAGTATGAATTTTGTTTGTGTTTTCTTCATAAATATATCCCAAGTCCATAGAATAGTGGCTGATATATAAGTTATTTAATGTTTATTTGTCAAATGAATGGATGAATATTTATTAGAGGGAGGGAGGGAGAAAGAGATAGATGTTTATGATACAGTAGAGATAATATTCTGAGAATCCAGAACACCAGAAGAGAAGACATGACCATAGTTGGTCATTCAGATTCACTTTAGCCTTTTGTATTAAGGAGTATCCCAATGAGATCTGTACCTTAAGAGGTGAGAAACCCCAAATGTTTGTCCTCCCAAACACAAGTCTGTTTTTCACAAACAGGAGAGTAAGAGAAAAGGCATACGCAATTCTGTGTCAACCACATTCTAACTGCATATCCTACGTTTAGAGTCACATTGACAGAAGAGTAACATGATGTTTGCACAAAGCAACTGGATGTGTGTGTCCATCGTCTTTATTCCTTTTATTCATTTTTTAAAAATTCATTGCACACAAAACGCTAAAGGTAGGGGATTTTCAGAACATCCATTAGAGATAAGAAATATCTAGCTGCTGTTTGTTCATTTTCAACTAGCAGATATCTTTAGGCATAGGCGTCACCCAGACTAGTAATGTAAATAGGTCATTTAAACAAGGAATTCAAGTAGAAAATGGAAATCACTGAAGTACCATTAATGCCCACACCAGCTTGTTTCAACTGGAAATGAGGAGGAAAGATACACCTACCACCTGAGCTGATGGTACAGGGCACATCAAGCTGTTCTGTCTTCCTTTGAGCCTCCTGGCACACTCCCAAATGCAAATGTGGTCAATCTTTAAGGACCAGCTCAAATGCTACTTAGTTCATTAAGGCACAATGATTCCCCAAATGAACAAAATATTGGCTTCTATAAAATCCCTAGCACTTCACTTATATCATCTTATGGCACTTATCTTATTTCCCTGGTATTATATGTAAGAGCACTCAACGTTGTTTCTACCATGAAGACAGGAATCCTGTGTTTTTAATTTTTTTAATCTCCTTTGACAATTCAAAAATACATCCAACAAATTCTAATTGAATAAAATCAAATGCTTCCAAAATAATTTCCCACTCCAGTAGGCTAGTAAAGATCTTTGCATATAGTAGATATTTGCTGGATTCATTCGAATGGATTCTCAAGCAGATTTACATTTCTGGCACCTTTTGTTCTATTAGTTCTTACTGATTCAGGTGGACCATTGAGTAAGGCCAGCAGCTGTTGCATGTTCTTTTTTTTTTTTTTTTTTTTTTTTTTTTGAGACAGAGTCTCACTCTGTTGCCCGGGCTAGAGTGAGTGCCGTGGCGTCAGCCTAGCTCACAGCAACCTCAAACGCCTGGGCTTAAGCAATCCTACTGCCTCAGCCTCCCGAGTAGCTGGGACTACAGGCATGCGCCACCATGGCCGGCTAATTTTTTGTATATATATATATATATTTTAGTTGTCCATATAATTTCTTTCTATTTTTAGTAGAGACGGGGTCTCACTCTTGCTCAGGCTGGTCTCGAACTCCTGACCTCGAGCGATCCACCCGCCTCGGCCTCCCAGAGTGCTAGGATTACAGGCGTGAGCCACCGCGCCCGGCCATGTTCTTATTCTTTTATTTAAATTAACCAAGTGTTCTCCCTTTTGTCAAATTTTCTTGGTTTCTGGTATAAAATGGCATGTAACCTGAATGATTGCCTGAATCATTCAAACATAGGCTCCATGGTGAAAAGAGTTTTTGTTTCTTGGTTCATTCCTCTTAGCATGGCTAAAACAGTCCCTGGCACATAGTAGATATTTAATAATAATTGTCAAATGAAGTTATTCAAAGAACTGGGCAAAACCAGCTTTCTGCCAATAGACTATGGAAGCTGCATAAATATTACCATTCCAGTGGTAAATCATTTCCTGAGATGACCTCCAACAAGTCCTCCTATTCCTGTAGGCACACATCTCTGCCCATCAAAAGGTAGAATTTATTTCCTTTGCCTTGAGTCTGGGCTGGCCTTATGACTTGCTTTGACCAATAGAATGTGTGGAAGTGATGTTCTTATCTTACTTCCGTGGTATTATATTTAAGAGCACTGATGCCCAGACCTTAAAAGTTCTTGTAGCTTCTGCTTTCCCTTTCTTGAGATCATTGAATGATAAGAAACTATGGAAAAACAGAAGCCCAGCCAGTAGGCCCACAGCCAGCTCAGCAAATGTTGCAAACAGGCAGGTAAAGCTATCTGAAATGTTTCAACTGAATGAGTTCCCAGTTGAATGCAACTATGTAACTCCAGCCAACACATGGAATAGAGATATTCCACCAAGCTCTGCTCAGTTGCAGAATCATGAATAACTAGTTTTGTTGTTATAAACCACTAAGTTTTGGGGTGGTTTGTTATGCATACTAGATAACTGAGACAATCCTAATAGTTTCTTTCCTACCTATCTGTACTTTATGTATATGTGCATAAATACTGTGGAATGATTATCACTCAACATATTTTTTTTGAGACTTTTTGGTTTTTGTTTTCGCTTTTTTATCTTTTTGCCAAAAAAGTACTTTATAGTGCTTCTTTTCTATAATCTTTTAACATATTTTATCAATATAAAGAGAATGTTTATAAAATATGTATAAAGTATAAAGAATATTAAAACAAATATTATGAAAATAAAGTTTAAAAAACTGTGTACCTACCACCAAGTTTAAGAAATAGAACATATTATATTTGAAGCTCTATAGGTATACCTCTCATGACCCAACATCTTCCCTAAATTTCTGCTTTATTCTTCCTTTGCTTTTCTTTGAAAGTTTCCCCAAATATGATTATATGACCAAATATAAAATTAATATGGCTTTATGATTGTGAATAAGTGAAAACATGTTTTTTCTAGAACCTGATTTTTTCATTCAAAATTGTGTTTCTGAATTTCATTCATGTTGTTATGCAAAGTTGTAGTGCATTCCATTTTGACTGCTATATTGTACATACCACAATTTACTTATCCATTCTACCATTGTTGAACACTTCAGTTTGTTTCTAGATATTGCTTATTACAAAAATGGCTACTATAAATACTCTTTTTTTTTTTTTTTTTTTTTTGTTGAGACAGAGTCTCACTTTGTTGCCCAGGCTAGAGTGAGTGCCATGGTGTCAGCTTAGCTCACAGCAACCTCAGACTCCTCGGCTTAAGCGATCCTACTGCCTCAGCCTCCCGAGTAGCTGGGACTACAGGCATGCGCCACTATGCCCGGCTAATTTTTTCTATATAGATTTTTAGTTGTCCATATAATGTCTTTCTATTTTTAGTAGAGATGGGGTCTCGCTCTTGCTCAGGCTGGTCTCGAACTCCTGACCTCAGAGCGATCCACCCGCCTCGGCCTCCCAAAGTGCTAGGATTACAGGCGTGAGCCACCGCGCCTGGCCTTATAAATACTCTTATACATGACTTCCACACTTAAATTTTTTTCCCTGTGGAGTGTATGAAATGGTATCTTAGAGTGTTTTAATTTTCATTTACCTAATAACTAAAGAAGTTGAAGATCTTCCCATGTGTTTATTGGCTATTCAGTTAATTCTTTGTTGTGAGGTGCCATTCAGGACTTTTGTCTGTCTTTCTATTCTGCTGCTTATTTATTTTCCTTATTTATATGTAGGGTTTTTTTCCTTTATTCTGCTTACTAGTCTTTTGGCAGCTGTATGTGTTGCAAATATCTTCTTCCATGTTTGTCTTTTCATTTTCTTTATAGTGGCACTTGGTAAATGTAAGTTCATAATTGTAGGGTAGCCAACTTTACCAGTCACTTATGATTGAGATGTGTGTGTGTGTGTGTGTATCTTCTTTAAGAAACTTATTCTGAATTTATAAAGATAATTTCCTATAAAGGTTGTATAGTTCTACCTTTACATTTAAATTTTTCACACATGTGGCATTAGGAGGAAGATATGATATAAATAGGAATTCAATTTCATCTTTTTACATGGGTAACCAGATTTGTAGCTCTATTTATTGTAAAGTCTATCTTCAATGCAAGCTCTGTTATTAAATCAAGTTCATATATATATATATGGTCCTGGTTTTGAATTTACTGCTATTTCATTTGTCTGTGCATCTCTGCCTCTGCATATATCAGACCATTATACTATTGCTTTATAATAATTCATGCTGCCTGGTAAGGCCAATCTACCTCCCTTGTTCTTCTTCAGGAATGAACAAACTATTAATATTTGCTTTTCCATGTAAACATTAGACCTAGATTGGCAAGTTCCCCAAAAATAAACAGGTCAATATTTTGACTTAAATTATATCAAATTTACAGATCAATTGATGAAGCTTTGCAATTTTTATGATTTTGAGACTTCCAATCCATGGACATGATATGGACTTTAACGTTATTTTAATAAAATACTCTCATTTTGTCCTTAAAAGTTTTGCAAATGTTTGTTACATTTATTCCTAGGTAATTCAGAATTACATTAACTATTGGATGCAGAAACAGAGAAATACAATTGATTTGTATATATTGATTTCTATATCAAGCAAACTTACTAAATTCCTTTATTAATTCTAATTTATCTATAAATTCTTTTGAAATGCCAATGAAAAAATACTATTTGTGAGAAACAGTGGCTTTATTTCTTCTCTTCAAATCATTATGCCTTTTTTTTTCTTTTTCTTACCAAATTGATCTAGCGAGGGTTTTTATTTCAATGTTAAATAGAAAGCATTCTTAGAATCATCTCAAACATAGAAAACATCTCCTTTAATCACTAAGGGTAAGTTTGCCTTGTGCTTTTTAAAGGTAACCTTTTTTAGATTTTAAGCTAGTTTTCTTCTATTATTTGCAAATTATGAATGGATATTTGATTTCATAAAAATTATTTTTGTACTGTTGAAATGATATTTTTTCCTCCCTTTATTTGTCAGTATGGTGAATTGTAATAAATGAAGGTTCTAATATTAGAATTATTAGAGTAACCTGGCATTCCTGGAAGGAATTCAAACTGATCATGATACATTAGTTATTTTATACAGTGTACAATTTGATTACCTAAATGTTCTAGGATTTTTACACCTATAATCATGGGTAAGATGATCTGTAATTTTTTATTCTTTTAGTATCCCTGTCAAAGTGTTGGTCCTCATGTCTATGTTAGCTTATCATATCATCAGAAAATGAATTTTAAACAGCACTTTTAAAACAGATGACACTTTATCTATATGAAGGATATATGATTAATTCAAATAAAAGATGTTGAAAGCCTATACAAAGAAAATTATACAACTTCTTAAAAGAGCCATATAAAAATCTCTTAGAAAATGGAGAGCCATACCATGTTATGATTTGAAAAATTGAAAATTATAAAGATATAAATTACACCCAAATTGATTGACAGACTAACATTGCAATCCCAATCAAAATCCAGCAAGTTTCTTTGTGTGGGAATTTATGGAAATGCAGAGTCCTAAGAATACCCAAAATATTCTTGTAAAAGTTGGAAAAACTTGCTTTACCAGATATCAAGACTTATTATAAATCTATAATAATTAAGATAATGTAGTATTTACTCAGGAATAGACAAATAGACCAATGCAACAGAATTGAGAAGCCAGAACAGATTCATGCACAAATAGATACCTAATATATGACAGAACAACACTATAGCTCATAAGGGAAAGAACAGACTGTCAAAAATATGGTGCTAGGACCATTTTTCCCATATGGGGAAAAATAAAATTAGTCTTTTCTCTCCCATGTACACAAAAATAATTCCATGTGAATTGAAAATCTAAATAAGATAAGCAAAACTATGAAGTTCTTAAAATATAGGAAAATTATTAATCCAGGGTAAGAATCTCTTAAATATATAAGCATTAACCCTAAAGGAAGAATTCAACTTTATTAAAATTAAGCACTTATCCTATATTTCAGCAATATATGCAACAATATTACTGAGAAAGTACTAGACTCCTGAGTATGTAAAGAACACCTACAATTTTGAATTCAAATAAATTTTTATGCTGATAGTACTTTAAAAAAAAGAACACCTACAAATGAATAAGAACACAGACAACCTATAGAAAACTAGGCAAAACTTTCAAACAGGCACTTCACAAAAGAGGAAATCCAAATAGATAATAAACATATGAAAAGATTTTAGACCTCATTGGTAGTCAGAAAAATATAAATTAAAAATTCCAAGAGTTATAATTTCAGAACCACATCACTGGCAAACATTAAAGTCTGACACTACCATGTGTTGCTTAGAAAGTGGAGCATTAGGAAATTTTATGCACTGTTGGTGAAGGTAAATTAGTATAAGCCACTTTGGAAATTTGATCAGCATTACCTATCAATTTAAAAATAGGCACACCGTGGGTGGGAGAATTGGGGAAATGTTAATCAAAGGACACTAAATTTTAATTAGACAGGAAGAATAAGTTCAAGGGATCTATTGCACATCATGGTGACTACAGTTAATAATATACTGTATATTTGAAAATTGCTAGGACAGATTTTCTCACCACAAAAAAATGACAAGTATGTGAGGTAATGCATATGTTCAAAAGCATAATTTATCCATTCCACAATTTATACATATATCACAACATGTTGTATACCATAAATATATACAATTTTTACTTGCCAATTTAAAAACATGCAAACCAGCATATAGGCATAACCTATAACAAATCAGCTTCTAGAGAATCTCACGTGCACATGCAACAGGAAATTTGCTACCATTGCTGCAAATTGGAATCAACCCAAACATCTATCATCAATCAAGTGGACAAATTATAATACATTCATGCAATGAAATGCCACATCACAACGAACATGAGCAACAATAACCATAATGTCATAGATGAATCTCACAAGCATAAAAAAAGCTGGACACAAAATAATACATATGGTATGAATCTTTACATGTAAAGTTCAAAACCAGGCAAAACTTCACAGTATTGTTTTTAGAAGCATAGATAAGTGGTAAAGCATAAAGAGAAGCAAAAAACAAATATCATAAAAATCAGGATACAAGATTCCTAAAGGGAGAAGACAGAAAGTTATGATCATGGAAGAGTATACAGGGCAGTGTTCTATTTTGAAATTTGTGTAGTTTTTATACTGCTGTATGTTTTACTATCACTCATAGCTCTATATACCCTTTATGCCCTTTTCCATACTTATATAAAATATGAAAATACAAATATTAATTGCCTTGTTTTTTGTTTTAAAACAAATATATCTTGAGAGGCAATATAGTAGAGAGCTTAAAATGAGGCTCTGAAGTCTAACCAACCTAGATTCCAACCCAACTCCATCACTCAATCAGCCCTGTAACCTTGTGCTGGTTCATTAATTGCCCTAAAAGCCAGTGATTCTATCCTTCACTGCACTTTGTAATCACCTGGGGAGCTTTAAAAACTACTAAAGCCCAGGTCCCACCTCCAGAGGTTGTGATTTAATTGGTCCAGGTGAATGACGGCCTGAGCATTGATAATTTTAAGAGTTCCCCAAACAATTCTAATGGGCAGCCACAGCTGTGAACCACTGCTCTAAGCCCTAGTTTCCTCATCTGTAAAACTGCAATGATGATGATAATAATAATAGTACCTTGTTGGAGGGTTGCTATAAGGATGAAAAAGAATAGTGTGTACACAATGCTTAGGATAGCTTCTGGTATTCAATAAAGTTTCACTCTTACTGTTAAGCTGCTCATCCTATCACTTATAAACAAGCTTTAAAGTTTGATTGCAATTGATATTGAAGAATCATAAGAAATAGATGGTATTTTTAAGAAATCAGATTTGATGACAATCTGAATGCAAAAGAATAAAAGATGAGAACACTGGTTGGCATGCTCTGGTGGTAAAAAAGGGAAAAGGAAGCAGACTAGTCTTTTGACTTCAGCTATCTAGATAAAATCTCTTAGTTCCTCTCTGTTGTAATTTTCCAAGTTTATACAAGCGATTCAAAAACCAGGGAAAAGGCTGGGCGCGGTGGCTCATGCCTGTAATCCTAGCACTCTGGGAGGCCGAGGCGGGTGGATTGTTTGAGCTCAGGAGTTCGAGACCAGCCTGAGCAATGAGCGAGACCCCCCCCCCATCTCTACTAAAAATAGAAAGAAATTAGCCAAACAACTAAAATATACACAAAACATTATCCAGCCATGGTGGCACATGCCTGTAGTTTCATCTACTCAGGAGGCTGAGGCAGAAGGATCACTTGAGCCCAGGAGTTTGAGGTTGCTGTGAGCTAAGCTATCTAGCCCGGGGAACAGAATGAGACTCTGTCTCAAAAAAAAAAAAAAAAAAAAAAAACACACAGTGAAAGACTTGGCTTTATGTTTGCTGGCCTTACTGTGGTAGAATCTTAGAAAAGCTAGTGCCTTATAGAGATAATGTTCTCTTTGTTTAAGGATTTTGTTTTCTAACCAAAATAATAATAATAATAATTAATTAAGCTTGAATTCTCTCATCCCCTCTACGATGCTCTAAACAGCTGGTGCTTTTTTAGGACATGCTATTTTTTGCTTGGACTCCATGATGATACAGTATTTGTTTGCCATAAACATCTTATAGAGAAGATTTGTGATTTTCTAAAACAAATCAGTAATCATTGCATTAGGAATCTTCCTTCATGCAGACAAAATTAAAAATTTTCTTTATAACCTCAGACATCAAAAAAATCTTTCTCTAATTTCATTAATGAGTTGGGCACCTCCACAACCTAAAAAATAGTGTTAAGATTTTGTAATTCATAATAACAAAATTGTTTTGATTAAATAAGCTGCTGTGTCATTTAAAAAACAACTTTAGTTGAGTGGGTTATTACACTTATTCCCTTAAACTATCATTTAGCAAAAAACACTGAAGTAGAATGTCCACCAAAGGCAAAAAAAAAAAAAAACATGGACAAGAGATGCCTTAGACAAAGGAGGCGGTTATGGGATGGTGAGACGAGTGGAGGGAATCTGTCGACCGGCTCAGTTCTCAGCTAGATTCCATCCAGTCCACCTGTCAAATGCCAAGAAAAATAAGCGCATTTTTCATGGGCTGATATCTCCAGGTCTCTCCTCTGACCTCCTTCCTTCCTGACCCTTTGTTTGACCCACCCTGCTCTGAGCAACTGTGCCCAGCACCTGGGAGGCAAAAGAACCTTCCAGAAGCCAACAAGTCAACATTCCACCAGGAATGTTGTAGCCGGATAACTCAAGCAATTCAGCTGTTATCCTTGCCACACCCTTGATCTGGGCTTCCATCCCAGCCTCCTGGGCTTCCTCCTCCTCCTTCACTGTCAAAACTAGAAGCCAAGACCCCCAGCCCTGTCTCCTGCCACCCCTCCCTCCTCTCTTCTCATCCCCCAACTCCAGCAAGGTCCCTCTCTTCTCCCCACCCTATTTCTCCCCTTCTTTGAGCCTTTCCTTCCTTCCTGTGCCTTGTGAAACCCCAATTCTATAAGAAACAAAATTCCTTTGGTCTAAAGATATTCCCTTGAGCATTCCCCCAACATGAATAGAAAACGAACTTAGCTTCTTTCCCAAACCTGCAATTCCCTTAGGCACAATGATCCTCTTAATCAGCAGGGCACCAGGCCTTGGAGAGAACACGACCTTCTCCTCCCATTTGCCTCCCATATCCAATCTGTTGCTGTGCTCTGGCGATCTTAACCCTAAGGACCTTGTGTAGGGGTGGGGGACCTAGATGGGCCCATGCTCAATTATTAACCATTCTATTATTTTTTTAGATTTTATTATGAAAAGTTTCAAACATACACTTAGAGACTAGTACAGCAAAAATTCCATGTATCCACCATCTAACTCCATCAGATCTTAACATTTTACCATACTATATTTGATTCCATTTCCTTTCAGCACTATTAGCTATTTTTTTTTAACAGATTAAACACAAAAAGGTTGAGTGACTTTCCCCCCAGGACAACATCACATACCCAGCATGGTATCTAAGACACAGTACATACAGACAGTCATTTGCTGATTAGAAGTTGGCATAAATGTATAAGCCTCTCTGAGTCCCAATCCCTTACTTCTTTCCCTGTGTCCCTTCCAACCTGCTTCCTGTGAATATGGGTATTTCTATCTGCATTAGTTGCCTCTCGCAATATTTTTCTTGCTTTCTACATCTTTGCATGTGCATCTCCCTATTTTCGTTTTATAATCTATGATTTTTTTTCATTTAATAACTATAGTCATGCAGATTCATTCTGAAAATGCATCAGTAGGCAATTTCTTCACTGTGGGAACATCATAGAGTGGACTTACACAAACCCAAATGGTACAGCCTGCTACACACCTAGGCTGTACAGCATTGCCTATTGCTCCTAGACTGCAAACACGGGCAGCATGTTACTGTACTGAATACTGTAGGCAACTGTAACACAATGATAAATATTTTATCTAAACTTACAAAAGGTATAGTAAAAATATGGTATAAAAGATAAAAAATAGTACACCTGTACAGGGCACTTACCATGAGAGGAGCTTGCAGAACTGGAAGTTGCTCTGGGTGAGTCAGAGAGTGGCGAGTGAATGCGAAGCCCTAGGGCATTACTCTACACTACTGTAGACTTTATAAACACCGTACACTTATACTACACTAAATTTATTTTTTAAATTTTTCTTTCTTCAATAGTAAATTAACCTTTGCTTACTGTACATTTTTTATTTTATAAACTTAAATTTTTTAATACTTTTGACTCTTGTAATAATGCTTAGCTTAAAACAAACACATTGTACAGAGGTACAAAAATATTTCTCTGTATCCTTATTCTATAAACTTTTTTCTGTGTTCAAATTTTTTTGTTTTTACTTTTTAAACTTTTTTGTTGAAAACTAAGACAAAAACACACACATAGCCTAGGCCTACATGTTATTATGGCTATGATATCACTAGGCAATAGGAATTTTTCAGCTCCATTATAATTTTATGAGACCACTGTCATATATTCAGTCCATTATTTACCATGTGTGACTGTATTTCATAAGCCCCTACTATGAGCCAGGCACTATTCTAGGGCCTTAGGATATGTGTCCGTCAACCTTTTTCTCTATGGAGCTTTCTCTTTGCTGATACCTCTTATTTTCTGACCATGAATCAATTTGAATTTTTTTCCTTTTATCATCTCCACCCTTATTGCCTCTTTTCACACTTTCCTCACCTAAGCCAATTACAAAAGAAAATGGAAGCATTATTTTATTTATTATGTTTCTACACTAGAATGATGAGTTCCCATATCTTAATTTTTAAAAGAAATAATTTCCTATTGGATAATATTCAGATTTTTAACAGTAGCACTCAAAGAAGCTTTTCTTTCTCACCAAGCACCTTGGATCCCAAGCATACCTGAATAGTCTCCATTCTTCGAATTTACTTCCAGGCTTTTACTTAGACAGCTCCTTGTCAGATGGGACATTCTCAACCTGGATTTGTCAAGGCTCTTTGGAGACTTGGCTGCCATTTTCCCCTCTTTCTCACTCATGTCTCCCGCATTTAGCACAACGCCTAATGCACAGAAGGAGCTCAAGAAACGCTTATTGTGTCCTTTTAAACTTAATAAACATTAAGTTACTCATTACTTGGTGCAGCATGTTTTCTGTTAGCTAATGGGCCACCATAGAAACAAATTTCTCAGCTCAAATTGAAAGGCTGAGATGGAAAAAGAGAAGGTAAAAAGAATAGCCAAGAAGAACTCACAATTGTCACTCTGAGAAGGAATGAGAAACTCTGAGATGGTTCTTTCTCGGGGTTAAAGAACTGTCAGAGGTGGGGTAGAAGCAACTGCAAATAGTTTGCTTCCCTATTAATCCTTCAGGGGAGGAAAACCTGTTCTAAGTACAAGAAGTAACAGCTGCAGTTCTACCAGCACATTCCACAGAAGTCACAAGGAAATTGATGAGAGTTCAAATACTCTGCGATAGCAGTAGGAAGACGCTTCCCAAGAAAAACACCAGGAAAAAGGACTTGTAGACTTTTCTCCTTTAGAAAAGTGAAGAATTAAATACATGTATTTAGAAGACCACAGTGAACTAGAGGTTAAAGAAAATGGCATCAGATGCCGCTATGAAGGTTTACAGAAAGGCACATAGCACCAGTGTTAAATCAAATAACTAGGAAGTTAAAAATAATATCAATAATAGTTAACAATGTATCATATATTTCAAAATAGCTAGAAGAGAGAACTTGAAATGTTCCCAACACATAGAAATGATAAATACTGGAGGAGATGGATACCCTAAACACCCTGACTTGATCATGACACGCTCTATGCATGTAACAAAATTTCACATGTACCCCATAAATATGTATAAATATTATGCATCAAAAAAATTAGAATTTTCTCTCTCGAGGCCCCACCCAAGTCCAAAGTGGTTTACAACACTTGAGTAAGATAATTTATCTACACCAAGTTAAAGCTCTTTATGGTCAACTATCTGAGGAGTTTAGTAATTAAGCTCCTTTAGAAGATATGTCCTAGCTATTTGAGAAGAAAGGCATTCCTGGCAAAGCAATGCTGTAGATTCTCGGAGCACCCGGATCTTCAAGAAGGCTAAATAGACCAACCACATCCTTAGAAAACGACCATATTTTGCAACACCTACCTGCAATGAAATCAACTGGGGTGCTTGTTAAAAATTCAGATTTCAGAATTCAGAAATTTAGATTTCTGGAGTCCAACTCTTTTCTATTAAATCAAGATTTACAGACAGAAGAATAACTCCATGTTAAATAACTAGGAAGTTTAAAATAAACAAAGCAAAACAAAAACAAACTCCGCCCTCTAGGCTTCACCCAAATTCTAACTGCTTTGCAACACTTTTTGTGAGAGCCAAGATAAGAGCTCCTGGGAGTTAAATGAGTTTCAGCAAATTCCCCTGAAATCCCTGGTGGTTAATAATACACGCTAAAGTCTGAGAAGCAGAGGCTTAGAGGTCTAGAGACCAGAGTGTGTGTTTCAGCCACAAACCTCTCATGTGAGCCAAAAAGCTACCTGTCCTGAAGCTTCCTGTTCTAGGAACATCCCCCCTTGACCTGAGGCCTGAGGAACTGCAGGCAGGAACCCCCCGCTACGGTTCAGAGCCTCCTTTGCTCTGCCCTTGACCAGAACTGCTACACTGGACTTTGTACTCAACAGCTGCTGACATTTATCACATTATCCTATTTAGTCTTCTCTTTCAGCAGATGTATGTACTTTTTTATTTTACTCTTTCATTAGTCTCATACACTCTTCTTGCTAAACTCTTTCATTTCTTACTAAGTATATTGTAAAAATAATTCATCGTCCTTGGTTTGGTTTTTTTTTTTTTTAATTTAGTGCTAAAGCAAGTATGCAAAATGTTAATTATAGCATCTAGGTGGTAAACACATTTTTTAAACTTTCTGGATGTTTGAAGTTATTTATAATAAAATATTGAGGGTGGGGGATTCCAAAAGTATGGAAGGGGTAGAGTAAAAAGTAAACTCCTCCCCCCTCTCTTCATTTACTTTAAACCTAATTCTCAGAAGATAATCACTATCAACAATTCCTTCTATATCTTTCCAGAAGTTGTCTGCGCATATACAAGCACATATATTTTTTCTACCTGATGACATACATTCTATTACATTAAGTGCAGAAAAGCATAAAAACAAGCTTGAAACTTTTTTTTTTCAGTTATCAACATATCAGGAAACTCTTTTCAAATCAGTATGCAGAGACCAGACTCATTTTTTAGTTGCTATATGAAATTTCTTTTTTTTTTGGAGACAGAGTCTCGCACTGTTGCCCGGGCTAGAGTGCCGTGGCATCAGCCTAGCTCACAGAAACGTCAAACTCCTGGGCTCAAGCAATCCTACTGTCTTAGCCTCCTGAGTAGCTGGGAATACAAGCATGCGCCACCATGCTCAGCTAATTTTTTTCTATATATTTTTAGTTGTCCAGATAATTTCTTTCTATTTTTTAGTAGAGACAGCGGTCTCACTCTTGCTCAGGCTGGTCTCGAACTCCTGACCTCGAGCAATCCTCCTGCCTCGGCCTCCCAGAATGCTAGGATTACAGGCGTGAGCCACTGTGCCTAGCCATGAAATTTCATTTTATGAATATACTGTTGGCTGTCTGTGTCCATGTGTTCTGTGCATCTGTGGAGTCAACCAACCTGGGATCAAAAATATTTGGGAAAAAACATGAATGGTTGCACCTGTACTGAACATGTACAGACTTTTTCTTCCTTGTCATTATTCCTTAAACAATACAGATAACTATTTACATATCACTTACATTCTGTTGGGTATTATAAGTAATCTAGAGATGATTTAAAGTCTACAGGAGGATGTGCATATGTTACATGCAAATACTACACCATTTTATATAAAGGACTTGAGCATCCTTGATTTTTGTATTCTCAGGGAGTCCAAGAACCAATCCCCCATGGATAACCAGGGACAAGTACACATAATTTAATCAGTGCCATGTTGAGAGATATACAAGCTATGCAGGTTATTTCCAGTTTGACTGTTTTGCTGACATATATATTATATGCACAAATGTTACAATGAGCATTCCTATACTACTATCTTTTTATATTCATTTAAGTACTTTTATGGGATAAAATCTTAGAAGTGAAAAAGCTAGGCCAAAATTTGCATTGAAATGCTTTACGATATTATGAAATTACTCCTAAAAACTCACACCAATTTATATTCCATAGAGTATCTGTTTTCCTGCATCCTCAAAGATGCTTAAACTTTTTAATCTTTACCAATATTCTAAGTGGGAAAAATGAACTCTAATTTTAATTTCATTTCTTTAATTAAAAGAAATTAGAGGATGGGGCAGTGGCTCATGCCCGTAATCCTAGCACTCTGGGAGGCTGAGGTGAGAGGATCATTTGAGCTCAGGAGTTCAAGACCAGCTTGAGCAAGAGTGAGACCCCCCACCTCCACTAAAATATAAAAAATTAGCCAGGTGTGATGGTAGGTGCCTGCAGTCCCAGATACTCAGGAGGGTGAGGCAGGAGGATCACTTGAGCCCAGGAGTTTGAGGTTACAGTGAGCTAGGCTGACACCACAGTACTCTAGCCTGGGCAACAGTGCGGGACTCTGTCTCAAAAAAAAAAAAAAAATTAGCGTCTTTTCATATATTGTATATTTACCATTTGTATTTTTTCCCATAAACTACCAATTTATGCTTTTCACCTAAATTATATTGGAGTTTTCAACTTTTCTTGTGGATTTATTTAAAAGCTCTTTGGGTATTAAAGAAATTAACCCATTTACCATGTATGTTGTAAAAGGGCATTGCCAACTGGTCTTTTGCCTTTTTATCTAACTTGTAATATTTTTTGCATGCAGAAGTGGGAGTGAGGTTTTACAACAAAAATAGTTTTTCATGATTATACTAACAATAAGTTATTACACAGAATCAGAACAGCATAAAATTATATAGAAAAAGTAAAAGTCATCTAAAAACCACCAACTAGAGATAAATATTCATTAATATTTTGGTGACTATTCTTTCTAGTACCACTTTATATGTGAATAAACACATATTCATATATAAAAAAATTTCTAAATAGGAGACACTGAGACATGATCTTTTGTTTTTTTTTTTAGAGACAGGGTCTCACTCTGTTGTCCAGGCTGGAGTGCAGTGGTGCAATCATGGCTCACTGCAGCCTCAAACTCCTGGGCTCAAGCCATCCTCCTGCCTCAGCCTCCCAAGTATCGGGGACTACAGGCGTGTGCCACCATGCCCACCTAATTTTTATTTTTTTTTAGAGACAGGGTCTTGCTGTTGCCCACCCTAGTCTCAAACTCCTGGGATCAAGCAATCCTCCCTCTTTGGCCTCCCAAAGTTTTAGGATTACAGACATGAACCACCACATCCGGCCCACATGATCATTTTTAATGTAGTACTTTGTTTTTCTTCCAAGCTCCTCTGATAGTTTTAGTTTTCGTTTATTTGCTTGTTTTCCTGGCACCTCAAAATTATAAGGTCACAAAATCATATCCAAATACAAATATACATCTAGACATATATACATAGCAGGGGTTTTAGCCATTGATCATTTTACAAAATTCACAAATGTTTTACAATCATATTCTTCTCTGCATCTTACTTACCCATTTAAAAATGCTAGGAGGTTATCTACATTTTGGATTCATTTATCCGTTCTAATATTTTTGGCTTTCAATTTTATTAATATCAACTGTTATCTTATCCCTAAATTGACATGCAGTCTTAAATAGTGAAATGTTAGAGGCAACCACAGGCAGATGGATGACCTCTTCCTGGTTTTCCTGAAATGTATGAGACTTAGAGCCTTGTTATAGCTGGATCCTTTTGTACTTCTTTCCAATCTTGGCAAGTGAAGACTTTGAACAAATTTGATTTCTTTTATTTTTTTTTCTTTTGTACAGACAGGGTCTCACTATGTTGCTCAGGGTGGTCTCAAACTCCTGGCCTCAAGCCATCCTCCCACCTCAGCCTCCCAAAGTGCTGAGATTACAGGGATGAGCCACCACACCAAGCCATGGTTAGATTTTTATTATAATTAACTCAGAACAATTTATTCTAGCTAAGGTCACCATTAAGTAAGATATATTTTAAGCAGAGGTCCAACCCAGACTTTCCTAATTTCCCATTAAAATATCTAGAAAGAGACAAAAAGTAATAACAACAACTATCAAATCTGAGAGACAACTTTTTTTGCCAAAATTAGGAAGAAATATCCATTAATTATAAGATTTATGGGGCTAAAATGAGAATTATAAATAATGGCTCATGCTGACATATGATTTGCTGCTTGGAAAAGAAAGTCTATCATCTCAAAAAACTGTAAGTAGATATTTCACCACTTCCTCCATTGCCCACTTCTTGTTCAGAGACCCTGGGTTTAAATCAATCAGAAAACCAAGTAGCCTTCCATACACTGCATGCATGTTGCTTTCTAAAGAAGCTATAAATCAATTTCTTTCCGTTTCCTCCATCTTCATCCTTCTCATACAACTTACATTCAGAGTTATACAACTGCAGGTGGGTTATGCATGACATCCAGGAAGGTGTTGTCACAACAAGAAAAATACCAAAGGACAAAACAGAATGCTGTAAGTCATGCACGCAGAATATTGTCCTTTTTAATGTTTTCCCATTTGGTTCTTGATACCAAAGAAAAAGCTGATGGAATTAGAAACACATACCTCAATCCAGCAGAGCCACATAAAATGAATGTTGTGAAACACGGGAAATTAGTCTAGGATATATACATCTTAACCAGTCCTCCAGCTAATTACCAGAAGGGATCCCAACTGATCCTGAGTCTTTAAATAAACTGTTGATTGATCTTTCTGTTGAAAACTAAGGCTGTGAGATGGGTTGGTGTATATTATACTTAAATTGGGGTACAATTATGGGGAGATACTAAGTTGGTATTTGATGTTATAACCAAGATGATCCATGATGTTCTGATTCTATTCTCAACCATTCAATTTCCCTGTGAATTCACTGTGACAGGGTTTCTCAAAAATGACCCTATTGACATACGGACTGGATAATTCTCTGTGGTGGGGGCTGTCCTGTGCATTGTGATATGTAGAACAGCATCCCTGATTCCTACCTGCTGTGTTAGTACCAACCCCCAGTTGTAAAAACCAAAACGTCTCCAAACATTGCCAAATATTCCCTTGGGGAGGGGTGGCCAAAGTCACCCCCAGTTGAAAACAACTATCTTGGGGAGATAAATGTAGAAAGTAGACTAAGCTAGATAAGGCAACATTCCATTATAGTTTAGGGTTTGGGCCTCAAAATCCAAAGTAGTTCTCCAAAGAATGTATCTCATATGGGACTCCTTTTTCTACCTGAAATCGGCCTAAGTAACACTTTTTCTTTCCTCCAAGCCCAAATCTAAGTGTCAGGGAAAAGGAGCAATAGATCCTTCTTTCCCCAGTGCTTGGATGGAACCTGTGCTTGGCTAATCTAAAGGACTAGGTAATCTAGCGACTGGGTAATCTAGCGACTGGGTACCAGGATATTTATGGTAGCAAAGTCTGCAGTAGCAAAACACTAAAAACAAAAGGAATGCACATCTTCAGGGCAATGTTTGAACAAAGCATCACAAATTCATACTGTGGAATATTATATAGCCATTAAAAAGGACACATTGAACTATACTGGTTGACTTGGAGGGAATGCCAATGATACATCATCAAGAGAGAAAAGAAATGTTGAGATACTGAAAATAAGTAATATTACTTCTTTTTTAAAAATGAAAGGACATATATATGATTATTTGAGCATAGAGAGACAAAGATCACATACCAGGTGGTTAATATTTATTATAGTTGGAAATAATTTGGTGGGAAGGAAAAAATTAAAGTTAAAATACTGTTTTGAAAATATGTCCATAATTAGACCAAGTGGGTAAGAATGGCATTCATAGAGGGAAGGGGCAGTCCAATGCAGGAAGCTAGAAGCTCACAGAAAAATAAAGGAAGATGTTCCTTAAATGTATGACAAGATGTTCAATATCACTCATAGAAAAAAGTGAATAAAAGTACAGTGGGCCTTCCATCTCCTCAGGTTCCACATTTGCAGATTCAACCAACCACAGATTAAAAATATTTGGGAAAAAAACAACAAAAAAATCATAATAAAAAAATACAAATTTAAAATAATACAGTACAACTATTTACATAACATTTACATTGAATTAGGTATTATAATTAACCTAGAAATTATTTAAAGTATACAAGAGAATATGTGTAGGTTATATGCAAATACTAAGTCATTTTTCATAAGAGACTTGAGCAACTGAGGATTTTGGTGTCCATGGAGGTCCTGGAACCAACTCCCTGCAGATACCAAGGGATGACTGTACACACTGTACAATTTCAGATTAGCAAAAATCCAAAAATGTGACAATACCTTTGATGACAAGATATTAAAAAAAGCACTCTCATTCATTGGATCATGACAGTATAAAATGCAAATGACATTTTAGAGGGGACTTGGGCGATTTCTAACAAAACTACATATGCCCTCACCTTCTGATCTAGCAACTTCTTATCCATAAATCTACCTTAAAGACATATCTTCACACTTTGCTCAAGGTTATTCAGTGCGGCATTATTTATAATGGCAGAAGTCTAGAATCAATGCATACACCTGTCAAGAGGGGACTGATTAACCTATGGTATAGGTACACACTGGAGTGCTATACAGTCACAATGTTGAAAGAAACAGGAAACTATTAATATTAAAAATAGGTACTTATGGAAGTACAGGATGAAGAAGACAGGGATGGAAATAAGATTTCTCCAAGTATACCCTTTTATATAGTTTCGAATTTTGAACCATGTAAATGTTTTACATAATCAAAAATTGAATTAAATTAAAAGAAAAAATTGCTTTGTACTCAAATGGAAATAAATGAACCTAATTTATCATGACTATAATTGGCTATATCATGACATAAAGAATTATTTCCAAAATGTTTAAACATAGTATGCTGACTGCATATTATTAGAGGAGTCTATTGAAAGCACAAAAATGTAGTAGGTTTGTTGTTACTAATAATATTTCTATTTTAATTTTAAAACTTATGTATATTATAGTAGAAAACAAGTAAATATGTTACTATTAATAATAAAGACTTATAGTATAAGAGCAGAGACAAGTAAAGTAAAGGAAGTAAAGACAAAAGCCAATAATGAAAATTTGAACTGGAAATATCAACATAACCTCATGATTTTTAAGATGCATATTTCCTAGGTCTATACAATAAAAGAGCCTAGAAACAGACGACACCCCAAAATCTAGGAATAGAATTAACACCCAAATTTTGGTCTCTAAATATTATTCTATACTAAAAGTAACCAGGGTTCCTTGGAAGAATGGCTAATACCAGGTCTGGGGTTGGGAGAACACAGGAGTCAGAAAACAAGCAAGTTCTCATGGGCCAATATGGGGGCATGCCCAGTAGCACACAGAGCTCATTTGAGTGGGCTCCCACGGGCCATTTTGGGACAGTACGGGCAACAAAATATATATTACTGTAACTGAACATAATACATAGAATAAACTCCATGTTCAGATGATAGTGCCAGAGAGAGAGGGAGGAAAAGAGATAGAAAGAAGGAGGGGCTGAGAGAGATTGAGAGAGAGAGAGGCTCTTTTAAAAGGATAAGAATCCCAGCTAATAAAAGTAAAAGGAGTGATGGAATTACAAAATCACCTTTTCCAACTATCAATATAATAACTTATTCATGATAGCATCAATGGGTGCTAAAAACCATTCAAAGAAAGATTATTGGAAAACAGGATATTGACATGGCACCAAATAACCAACCCACATATTGCGTATTAATTGCAACAGGAAACATGTACCTTTATAATAGAGATATCCAGCATTCGCCACCTTAACCAAGTAACGAAACCAAAGTTGGCATCACTAGTGCTGGAACAACATGGTCTTTATGCCTCCTGCTGGGATGCAAATATGAAGAACACAGAAGAACCTTTGAGATATTCCTAACAAAAAATATTTATCTATGACAAAACCCCAGAATGTAGGCCATTCTACAAGACAATTGCCCTGAACTAAAAAGTCAGTGTCCTGGGGAAATAATATTTAGATTAATGAGAGTAAGGAGACCCGATAATCAAATGTGATGTTAAATCTTGATTGGATTCTATTTTAAAAAATATTTTGAGGGGACAATTTGATAAACTTGATTACCAACTGGATAGTAGAGAATACTGTATTGTAAAATCACTATGAATTTTCCCAGGCATGTCAATGTGATTGTGGTAATTTAGGAGACTATCTCGTTCTCAGAAGATGCATGCTGAAGTATTTAAGGGTGCTTGAGCAAAAAATATACGTAGATGTATAGCTAAAGCAAGTAGCAAAATGTTATCCATTATTGAACCTAGGTGGAGAATATCTGTTACATTGTGTTACTCTTTCAAATGTTCTGTATGATTTAACATTTTTTAATAATAAAAGCATCAGACAAGAAAATAAAAATGAAAATAGCATTTATAGTAGTCATCCCCACCCTCTAACCCCACCCTATAGCTTCAGTTTTGCTTTCTGCAGTTTTAGTTACCTGAGGTCAACCATGGTCTATTAAATGGAAAATTCCATAAATAAACAATAATTCATAAGTTTTAAATTGCACACTGTTCTGAGTAGGGTGATGAAATCTTGCACTGTCCTGCTCCATCCCACCCAGGACATAAATCATCCTTTTGCCTGATGTATCCATGCTGTCTATGCTACCTACTCCTTAGCCACTTAGTAGCCTTGTCCATTATCAGATCTACTGTTGCAGTAACACAGTGCTTGTATTCAAGGAATCCTTATTTTATTTAATAACAGCCCAAAGTACAAGAGTAGTGAGGCTGGCAATTCAGGTATGCCAAAGAGAATCCGTAAAATGCTTCCTTTAAGTGAAAAGATCAAAGTTCTTGACTTAATAAGGAAAGAAAAAATATGATATGCTGAGGTCACTAAGATATCCAATAAGAACAAGTCTTCTATCCATGAAATTGTGAAGAAGGAAAAAGAAATTCATGCTAGTTTTGCTGTAGCACCTCAAATTGCAAAATCTATGGTCAAAGTGCAAGATAAGTGCTTAGTTAAGATGGAAAAGGTATTAAATTTGTGGGTGAAAGACATGAACAGAAACATGTTCCTATTGACAGTGATTGGGTTCAGTACTAATCACAGTTTTGGGCATCCACTGTGGATCCTGGAACATTCCCTTGTGAATAAGGAGAGGCTACTATACTAATTATTTGGAAAATAATGTAAGAGAAGAAGCCAAAGCTGCACTTGGAAGCAAATTAATTTACTTATATACTTGTCCTTATTAGAAAAGATAAATGAAAATATAATGTTACCTTTACATATACTTTAACTTGAATGTTTTAAATAGACCTTTAGATGAGTTTGTATCAAAATTTCTCAATAATTATCAGGGAATTAAACCTTGACTCTGGTTCTATGTTCCACTGATGCATGACCTTCTCATGACGGGATGAACAAAAACAGCTTTAGGGTTCCAGACACATACTGAAGGCTTCATGCTTCCCTCCCTACTGAAGTTCATATATATGCATTAGATTTTCTCTTTGTGAGGTAAGTACACTGGAGAATATTGGTGCGATCCTCCATGAGAAGGATAAAAATGTGGTTGAAACCATAATTGATAAATTAATATAGAAATGATGCTGAAATCATGGGAAGAGAAATTAAGAGTATAAGAGAAACAGCCAATGTGTCTACTTTTGGTGCTGCTTAATATAGAACTTGTGAATATTTAGAATAAAATTTGCTTGTGCAACAAACCAAACAAGACTTTTACCTAGATTGTTTCTATCTAATAACTGTTTACCCCATAACATGATTAAGAGAAATAAGTGCTTTAAATGAAAAATAGAAACACGATCATATGCCTCATAATGATGTTTTGGTCAACAACGGACTGCATATACCACAGTGGTCCCATAAGATTAGCATACCATATTTTTACTGTACTTTTCCTATGTTTACATATGTTTAGATGCAAAAATACTTACCATTGTGTTACAATTGCCTATAATATTCAATGTAGTAACATGCTGTACAGGTTTGTAGCCTAGAAGCAGCAATAGGCAGTACCATATAGCCTAGGTGTGTAGTAAGGTAAACTATCTAGATTTGTGTAATGTCAACCTAAAGAAAGAAATTGAGGCAAAATTAATGTAGTTTATTTGGGACAAGGTTGAGGACTGCAGCCTGGGACACACTTCCAAGTTGCCTTGAGTAATGTGCTCCATTCTGCCTTTTTTGCAAGCAGGCTTTCAAAGGCAAACGGGACAAAGTGTGGGTTAATACAAAGCTGTTTGACAGGAATTCTCACTGCTTTACAGAAATAACATTGGTTAGTGATTGGCTAAACATTGTTGAACTATAGGGTATGAGTTATGGTGTCCAGCGTATGGCATTTCATAGCTACTTGGCGTCAGTTAGTCTAGAGCCTACATAGCAATTGGCTTCAAGAGGTAATTATTTAGCTCAAGGAGGGAGTGAGACATGACTGCTGTTGCATTTCAATGCCTCTCTGGGCCTGATAATTAAAGGGGGCTGGCATTCCTCAGATAAAGTTTCTTTTCTTTCTCAGTAAGTATACTCTATGATATTAGCACAATCGTGAAATCACCTGACACACATGCCTCAGAATACATCCCCATCTTTAAGTGATGCATGACTGTAAATGAAAAGAACATTCAACACAAGAAGTTTTTTTAATGAGAAAAATCATGATAGAAAAATAATAACAGCAACAATTAATGCAGTCATTTGTTCAGTCATCTGCATGCTGGAGGTAAAACAGTGAATAGGCATGTTTTCTGAACTAAAACAGATTGTAATCTAACCAATCAGAAAATAGAAGGCAGAGTTAGCATTAGGTTGTGAATATTTAGCAATCAGATAAAGGCTCACTTAACGTCTACATGTTGTAGAGTCACAGGAATGTTTGGGATGAACTAATATTTTCTTTTAAAAAATAATGTATATGAGCAAAGGATTATCCACAAGGCTGGTCACTGCAGCAGTATTTACAATGGTCTGTATGTAATACATGTTTCATGTATACATATATATGAAACAACCTAAACGTCTGATTCATCCATGTAATGGAATACTATGCATCCACTTAAAAAGTGTGTTGTAGCCCTGCTGCATGAAAAAGCAGCTTACAAAATAGTACATACTTACACATATATAATGCTTTGCAATTTGTAAAACTACATCCTGCCATGTATCCTAGCATATTTGAAGTATGCTAGCTACTACCACTATTCTGTAGATAATAAAACTGAGAGTCAGGAATCAAGTGATTTATCTAAATTCACATAGCTAGTGAATGTGAGATTCAGGACTTGCATTTATCAAAATGCCTAAGGGAGAGAGCAAGAATACATAATATTATACTTACAGGGAATGATGTTTCCACAAGTAAGTGGATAAAAAGTCTTTTGAATTATAATTTTACTAGTATACATCCCCAAATTATCCATTTATTCTCAAGTTCAAATTTCAACATAATTCTAATGTACACATTTTACTGCATATTTACTAGGCACATTCAAAATCTATCTAATATGTCACAGAAGAAGGACTAGTGAGGGAATGTGTCTGGTGACTCACATCATAATGATCCACCATTCACCCATAAGGCAATTTTTAGAGTGAGGATGAGGATGATAATATTATTTCTTGTGAAATGATGTCTTTAATTATATCTGTCAATAACTAATATAAAAACCCAAACTTGAGACTGTTTCTACGTTAAGTTTGAATAGCATTTTCTCGTCAATTCAATTTTATTTTCAACAAAAAGTCAAGCAGGAACCCTTGCTGCTGGCTAAATGTCCCATTAGCATTCTCTGACCTTCTCCACAGTTGTGCTGCAACTGTGAACCTGCTGTGGCCGTTGAGAGGCACAAAAGAAATGGAAAAAGCCACTTAATGTTCTGGAGTGGTCCAAAATGCCAAGGAGCAGTCAGAGCATACAAGGAAAGGACAAGAAAGAAATAAGAAGGT